>NC_059147.1:25242047-25545078 GCF_020740605.2 Lemur catta | reverse complement strand
TAAAGGCTTACTTGACAAATGTTCATTCAAAAACATATGTTTTCAATATTGTGAACTTTTTGCAGAGAAGTTTATTTAGGTTGCAACCATTCCCACATCGGTAATGACCCTTGGGGGTTGGCCCACACTAAGGCCAGCAGGACGGGCCTTTATACCTCCCTACCATCGACCAGTCACCCATAGAAAGAAATCATGACCTTGGGTAAGGCAGTTCTCTTCAGCTGAGGGCAATTTGGGGCGTGGCCCCAACACAGCACCTGGGGGAGTGAGTACCTCAGATTTGAAGGGGAGACAGGTGTGCATGCAACAGTATCTGCTACGCCATTAAACTGAATTTTGAAGCTTAAGTTCATTGGCCTGCAGCTTTGAGAGGAGAAAGGAATTGCAGCAAGCAGTCAGGAAGAGAGTTGGAAGAGCAGATAAACTCATCTTCCAAATATCTTTTTCAGTTTATTTCAGAAAAGGGAAAGTTGACCGGATAAACTGGAAATGGGCAGGGTTCAGAAACTCCCTTTTTGGTTATGGAATCATACAATATCATCAGTATTATGGATTGGATTTGTCACTGAACATGTATTAATTAAGCTACTTTCAGTTATAGTTCTTGTGTGCACAGCTGTTTCCAATTACATGATTATAGCTTACAAAGCCAACAATTGAAATCATGTTTTGTTTTTTTTTTAACCATCCATGGGAGAAAGCAGCATACTGTACAACTATAAAAATAAGCCCTCATTCTGCAAGAGCTTGGAAAACAGAATGAGGACTACAGACTCCAGCCATGGAGGGAACTCATGCAGAAATATGCCCTCTGTCATGATGCTTATTCTAAACCTGTGGTCCCCACCCCCGGGGCCGTGGACCAGTACTGGTCCGTGGCCTGTTAGGAAACAGGCCACACGGCAGGAGGGGATCAGTGGGCAAGACAGAAAACTTTTATCTGTATTTACAGCCACTCCCCATTGCTTGCATCACCTGCAGCATTAGATTCTCATAGAAGCACAAACCCTACTGGACAGTGCCCATGAGAGGGATCTTAGGTTGAGCTCATCTTATGAGAATTTGCCCAAAACAATCTCTCTTAACCCCCAACTGTGGAAAAATTGTCTTCCATGAAACTGGTCCCTGGTGCCAAAAAGGTTGGGGACGACTGTTCTAAATGATATGGCTTGTCTCAGAGCTCCTTTTGCTAGGCAGATCTTTAAATTAACAATGAGTCAACTTCCTCCTAGGTCTTGTGGACTTAGAGCCAAGGAAAATAACTTATGGCCCATGCAGCCAGAAGACCACATGTGTTTAACCCTCAGGCTTTGGGCTCCGACAGATCTGAGTTTGAATCCCACTTTTTTCCACTTAGTCACTCTGATTTTTAACAATTCAGTTAAGTGAATAAGACATTATGCATCAAAAAGGTCATTGTGTTGATGACCGAAAATATTTTAGACAAATCACTTAGCAGAGATGCTGTTTGAGCTTATTAATTAATAAGCTATCATTTATAGAACACTTCCCATGTGCCCGAACTGTTCCATCTACATATATTAACTAATGAAATCCTCAAGTCAAATTCATGAAGCTGGTACTATTATTTTTCCCATTTTATAGATGAAGAACTAAAGCTTAAAGTGATTATGTAAATTGCTCAAGGTGACTCTGCTAGTAAGTGGCAGACCCAGGTTTATCAATTAGTGATGCTTAATAATAAATACTGGTAACGATAAACAATACGTGTTCAGTGCTAGTTTTATAGTGCTGCTCATACTCCTTCTGCTACTGTTGCTGCCATTACACTGTGTGGAGGTACAAGGAGAGAGTACAGTCTGGCTAAGAATTATTTTATCCTGCCTACTTCTGGCTAAAACCTTGGTTCCTCACGGTGACAGCTTAAAACCATACCTCCTTTGTGATTCTTGAAGACTTAAGTCATTTTTATGTCTGCCATTTAATTTGTACAGTCTAAAATCTCCAATATATAACTTATGACAAGTATTACTTTATCCATGGTAGATGAGGAAAAGACTGCAGCACAATGACAGGAAAGGAAACAGGCAAGATAGCAAATGTGAGAAGTGGAAGGACCACAGTTAGACTTCTGATCTGATATGTTGTCCACTCAGTTTATTATAAGAAAGAAAAAAAAATAACAAACTTAAGTTTCTCTCTCTCTTTTTTTCTTTTCTTTTCCTTTTTTTTTTTTTTTTTTTGCTAAATCATGAGTCAATTTTCATACCATTTGGACTATGTATTTGAGATGGTATGATATAAAATATAGTCTATATGGGGTAAACATTGTACTTTGAGGGCCTTGTGTGCTACCTTTTATCAAGTCGTCCTGCAGAAGAATAACTGATGCTCAAGAACAAAAGAGGATCTGTGTGCCGGCCAACGTATGGTCATCAGAGAAAAGACAGAGCCATTTAATTTGAGCTACAAGACCAGCCACCTCAAAAATCACGTCCTGACCTGCCACTTGGTGGCTTCTCACACAGCCAACCCTAGATAATGAGTTCCAGGGTGAACAGCAATAGCAAATCAATAACTCAGTAATGGTTAAAGATTCTCACAAAGATGGGAAAATAAATTACCTATGGGTGGTTTCATCAAACCAAGTTATTCTGCTTCAGTTGAAAATATGATTTGCTGGTCCAGATTAACTTTGGTTGGCTACAGATGTACCAGTCTTATTTTAAGACAAAAGAAAATAGAGGAAATAGACAAAAAGAAAAGCATGTTTGGAAGGTAAACCCAATGTCATGGGAAGAACTCCAGATCAGGAAACAGGGCTTTCTATTCTGAATTGTGGTCCTAGAAGTCAACTCCTTATTATTACCTTGGTCAATGCACTTTAGCTTATTTTCTTTGCGTATAAATTGAAGAGCTTGAATTTAGCAGCCATTGCACGGACCTCTTCAAAAGTGAATTCCAAATACATTTTCAAATCATACACTTATGCTGCCCCCAAGAATCAGCAAAAGCTACTTTTCTGTGAAGGGATGATGTAGTCATTCAGTTTCTTACACCTCAGTCATTCCCACCCTAATTTCATGATTTTTATACATTCATTTACACCATATTTTACTCATTTTTCTTTATATTGGCCCTTTACTATACTTATATTTCCTTAAAATTAAATGAAATTAACACTGTAAATTGAATACAAAGTCAAACTAGCCTTAAACAGAAATGCAACTATGAAACCACAAATTCAACAAAAGCAAAACATTATTGTTAAACTAAAGCCAGATTACTTACTTAGCTTACTTAGCCATTTGAGCCTAAAATGTATTCTCTCATAGGAGACTATAAAATTAGTAAATATTAAAGAGTTTAAAGAGTTACTATTAACAAACATATTAAAGATTCTGCTGTTGCCTAGTTGAGAGAAAATTAAAATTTTAAAAAGACATAATTTTCACTGATACATTTTTTTTAAAAAAACAATGTCCATTCAGGTACCACCAGAAACAACCTCAAGTCCAGGTGATATGTGTACCAAATGCAAGAAATTCTACATGTCCTTATCCAGGAAATATTTGCCAAGTATTCTGTCAGATAAAAGGAGTTTGAGGTTGCAGTGAGCTGTGAAGATGTCACTACACTCTAGCCCCTGCAACAGAGTGGGACCCTGTCTCCCAAAAAAAAAAGTAAACTCACTTGAATCATGTCATGGAACTTATGAAGTAGGAGAGGAGGGGAACATGCATAAATAATCAGAGAGCCAGGGTGAAACTAGTAAGTGTCCTTGGAGTACAAGAGAGTGAAATCCTCACCCAGTAAAACTAGGCTTTCTGTTCCTTGTGTACACCACCAGACGGGGTCACAGCACCTCTGAAGTGGCAGTGTCTCTTTCTGGAAATGCGCTATAATGACTGGTTTTCAGAATGAGTATCTCTTTTTCCAGATTAATTTTAAGTGTCTTTATTCTGAAATGTCTTCTCATCTTCACCATTCCAATTCCTTCTATTTCGTATAAATTATCAGTTATCCCTGCCTGTTTTTTCCCCGTGTGTTTATTCAGATGGGTACTTATTTTTGTTCTGTTAGATTGCTCACTCCACAAGAGAATGACCCTGTGTGATTTGTTCACAGCTGGGTCAATTGTGTGCTGGAGCTGGTTTGTATGAGCTCATGAGAGTGAATCGTTAAACTTTTCAGGAATTTTGTGAGCTGGTTGACATCATGCCAATAGATTAAAATCAGTCATTTTAGAGATAATGTATGCTATAAGAATCAACAAAAACTACAAATACATTTTTCCCAGAGAGCTGGCTGTAAAATGTTTACCAGCACACCACTTCCTGTGTCTCAGTGTCTACAAATGTCCCTCCAACATGAAAAAGGCCCAGTCAATGTTTATTGATAGACTAAAATGAATGTATGCATGAATAATTTCCTCTGGAATTGTAGTAAGCTAACTATACTCACAAACTCTAGGTGGACATTTTCCTAAAGACAGGGAGACACGCTGATCTGTCTATCAATCGATCTATATTATCTACGGGAGTATTAACCGGTTTTAGTCAGTTTTTTCTAGGGTCTTGAATAGACAATATCATTAGGCAATATTGCAGCAGTGTTCCATATTGAGGATATTACTATTAAAATACTTACATATTAAAGAGCTGCCAGTTTGAGACATTCACCAGCCCTAGCGGATCTGTGTGTGTGTGTATTTAATTTACTTCTTGTTTATAAACAATGCAGACTTTGATGGGTCTTAGAATTTGAAAGAAAGATAAAATATTGGAAAATATTTAGAGTTTATCTATGCAGTGAAGGATAGATCTACCAAGATAACATACAAATACCTCATTAATGAATGCCTGCATATATATCTATATCCATATTACATCTACATAGTTTCCTGTATCTACACATTGGGAAACAGTAAATCACTGCATATTGGGACAAACTATATTCAGAAGAATCTTTGCCTCTTTACAAGTAAAATCTAAATCTAAATATCATGCACATACTGTACCTTATAAATATAGAACTCCAGCATAACATTTAAGGGCAATGATATTTGAGTCACCGGGTATGAGTTAGAAATCAGCTATGTGGCTTGGGATGAATTTCTTAAACTCTAAATTTCAGATTTGTCATACATTGATTTGGAAAATATTACATAACTTACTGCTAATTTTAAGAATTAAATAAATTTTATAAAGTGTGTGGCCAAATGCTTACAATACATTAGTCCATTTCTCCAAAGACACAGAACCAATGGGATGTATATGTACGTATAGAAAGAGAGTTATGGTAAGGAATTGGCTCACATGTTATAAATGCTAAAAAGTCCCAAGATCTGCAATTAGTAAGCTGGAGACCCAGGAGAGCTGACTATGTACTTCCAGTCTGAGTTCAAAGGTCCACACCAGGACAACCTATGGTGTAGTTCCAGTTCGAAGACAATTGGACTCAAGACCCAGGAAAAGCTGAATGGTTCGCTTTGAGTCTGAAGGCAAGAAAAAACAGATGTCCTAGCACAATGGCCATCAGGCAGGAAAAGTCCCCTCTTCCTAGTGCTGGAGGACCAGCCTTTCGTTCTATTTAGGCCTTTGACTAATTGGATGAGGCCCACTTACCTTAGAGGAGTCAATCTGCTTTATTCAGTCTACTGACTCAGATGTTGACATCATTCAGAAACACCATCTCAGACACATCCAAAAATAATATTTAGCCCAATGTCTAAGCACCTTGTGGCCCAGTCAAGTTGATATATAAAATTAACAACCACATTTCAGTTCCAAATATATGTTATAAAAATTATTGCTCTTATTAACATTAGGTGCAAAACAATGGACTGGGCATTTTCACATGTAGTATCTCTTGCTAATGTTATTCTTTCACATATAGTATCTCAATTAATTCTCAAAAAGCAATGCCACAGAATTTTATCACATTACCATTAGCACTAACTAAAAAAAAACAAAAATAAAACACCCTAAAAAAGGTCTTGAGAGACCTTATCATTACACCCTATATTCCTCTGTTGTGCTGCACATAGTAGGACCTTAAGAAATTCTTTGTTGAATGTGCCTCGGGAGAATCTAGGGCAGGGCTCAGGGGCTTTATTCAGGGAAACAGTGGCACGTCTGTTATCAGAGAAAGCATGCAGTTATTTTAGCACATGCTATTTGCATTACTTTCCCTTACCTCTATCCTCTACAAAGTCCATGCATTAAGATTTATTTCTCAAATAGAGGTTATTATATAAAATGACCTCTGAATGTAAGAATAGCAATATAGTTAAAAAAGTTCATGGTTTGGACAGTCAGCGTTAACCTAAGACTGGAGAAGTAATTTGGCAAACTCTTTCCTTTCCCTGAGGTAGCTTGATGAATGACCATTTCCTTTATTCTGTGTTCAGAAGTTTTATGGGCCATGGAGAGTGCAAGATCAGAGTTATTCGTGCCTGAAATCAAAGGAGGTATTATCATCTAGCCGCACTTAAATGAAGTAAAATACCTTAAAAAAGCATTTCCAAATACTAAAAATACTATGTTTTAGAGAAATTTTGATAGTGTTCGCACATAAATAAGAGAGAAAAGAGCTATCTACGTGGTTTCAAAGTAAGGTCAAAGCTCCTAACTTTGCAAATTATTTTAGGAACTGGTATTCATTCAGAGCTCACTTGAATTAAAGTAAGGAGTAAGCAAGATTACTTAACCAGAGCTCTATTTAATCTGGAGAAATTTCTAGATATTTATAAGGATCATTAAAACACTGATATCACCACCGATTTGGATAAAACAAATAAAAGGTTTATTATAGTCTTCTGGGAGAAACACCCAATAGAGAAAGGTGAAGGGGAAGAATCCCAAGCCCCATGTCTGAGTCTTCAATTTTCTATTAATGATATTTGATACATTCTAGTAATAATCTTTTTTAAATAAACATATTTTCCATCATTAGACCACATATGCTGAAAATGGGTTTGCTATCTCAATACTGTTTTTAACAACCCTCCTTAGTCATGGGTCCCCAGCACAAGGTGACACCTCAATTCTTCTCTCCCTAAATGTGTCTTAGAAACACATAGACATATTTTGTCTCATCTGCCATTCTTCCTTCTTTCTAACTTCTGTATTCAACATATTTTCAAATACTATTGACTTTGCCTCCTGGGTTTTTCTTGAATCCACACCATTTACTTCATCTCAACCACCATCTCCTCCCAGGTGTGGGCTACCCAAATCTTTCACCAAATAATCTCCAATACATTCCCTGCATAACTCCCTGCTTCACAGAACTCTAAAGGATACCTGTCTAATCAAAGAAGTGATTTGACCCAGGAATTTCTCTGAAATTCTGCTCTATCTGCCAGTGTAAACTCCATGCTTCTGCCTTGTAAGACGTTCCTGCCATGGCTACTCTTCAACCCCCAGGCACTCATTACTCCTTGTGTTCCACCCCATACTGCATCAGGCGGCTTCCACCCCATGAGAACAATTCATGTTCTCCTCTCTGTTGAACTCTGTATAACCCATCACCGAAATCCCAATTCATTTCCTGCCACTTATTCATTTACCTGGCTAAAAGCCACCAGTTCTGTGACCCCATATGAATGGCCACGTCCTTCTCTGACAGGCCAGGATGGCTCAAGTGCCTTGCATATGTGTCCTCATCAAAGGGACTGCAGCAAACAATTATAAAGAACAAGACTTAGACCGATTTCTCTTGTCTCTCCCTTCCCCCCGCTCTCCTCCCCCTCTACTCTTCTCTCTATCTTGCTTAAAATCTCAATGAATTCTGTATACATTATTCCTGTCTCCTTTTCTGTAACAGCAGCCATACTGATGAACTATTTCCAATACATTTTACAGATGCAAGTGGAATAAAAGAAGGAGAAGAGGAGAAGGAAAATGAGAATATGAAACAGTAGCAGAAAACTTAACATTCACGATGCATTTATATGTGCCAGACAATTTACCAAGTATTTCACCGGCGTCTGTCATTACATCCTCACATCAGCAGCATGTGAGAGCCACAGTTATCATCCCTGCTTAACAAAGAAGAAAACTAAGATGGTAAGAGGCACCCCCAGGAATTGAACCTGCACCTGTGCACCTGCCTCCCAAGTGCACACTCTGCGTGACATCAGGCACATTCCCTCACTGCCTGTGAGACCCACTGCCCAGGTCATGAGATGTATGCACAGCTTTTGGTGAAGCCCTTTGGTTCTTCTAGACCCTAAAGCCAGAACTCAAGATCTGCGGATATTCTCATAGATGTGTGTTTAGAAATACTGGGAGGAATTAAAACATAGTTGTTTCTTTTCATTTTTCATATCCATACATTCCCCCCACCACAAGCTAACACTTTCCTCCATGACCATCCTGCCCAGCAGTGGTGCAGTGACAAGGGAATGTTCCAGGGGCACATCCTAATCCTGCCTGAAATCAGAGCATGTTAGGAGCAAAAATCTGTGTCCACGAAGCGCTTTCCATACCATGGTTTTTCCCTTTGCTTCAAGATTCCTGAGTTTGTTTCATCTGACATTTAGTTTTTCCCAAGGATCTGGAGGCATCTCTCCCTGTCATAGTCTATTACGCAACTAGCTTTTGAGAGAGAAAAGCTGCTGTTAATGCACCTGACGCCCTCCCTTTCCAAGAGCTGCATTGATTTTAGGTCCTGCATTGCAATGCCTTTGTCAGATATTTCATGAGAACAAGGATCACTCATTTATTTATAACAGGTGCTATTTCTGGAGTGTTTGAATTTTGCCCTGTGCTCCTCTGAGACCCATATAGGCTAGTGCCATACACATTATAGATGTGTGATAAATATCAAATATTTATGGAATGAGTATAAAGATCTGTGTGCATTTATGTGATTATTTAGGAAGGGAACAATTGGTCATCCTTCTTCAGATTTTTCAAATTCATCCACCTCTCTGTTCCTTGCATTTGGTTGTCTACATGGATGGGCTTTCTTTCTTTTCCTTTTTTTTTTTTTATCTTAGCCCTACCTAAAATTTGAGATTCAGCTCATTTGATCATTTGAGATTCCCTGTTCTATGGAATCAGACTAACTCCACATGTGTCTCTCTGTTACAATTCTGTTCCAATTCTGTTCTCACTGGGCTGTAATTGCTCATTTATTCCTATGTGTGTGGTATCTCCAATTAGTCTTTTTGCTTTTCAAAAGCAGGGGCTATCTGGCCCCTCTCTAGTGTCTTGTATTGTAATTGGAACCAAGATTTGACCTGATATTTTTTTGTTGAGTAAATAAATATTCTAAAGGTTTCACTAAGTTCAAGATAAGCATATCAATTCAATCACCTGAAGTCCAATAGCTTGAACAGGACAAAGATTCAGGACATCTAGCTGTCTGCCACCCATTTGGGCTCCAAGTTATGCTAAAGGAGCAAAGTTTGCTCATTGTTTGAAGTCTTGCACATTCATTGATGTTTGTTCTAACACTGCTGATTTGCTTTTACTTTTACTCAGAGTATAAGAGAGTCAAGAATCCTTCCTTTCCTCTTTGTATTTTCCTCCTCCTCCTCCTTTTTTTCTTCTTCCTCTTCTTTGGCTTTGTAATCATCTTCATCTCCCTCTTCTTCTAAAGAGGCACCATGAAGGGGTGGATTGTGCAGGGATTTGACCTTTAAAGTTCTGAGAGCCATTCTGAGTTTTGTTATTTCTTAGGGACTGTCATTTAAACTCTGACACCCTTGATTTTCTCATCCCTAAAATGGAAATAACAATGACTGCTTTTTATGTCTTAAAGGGTAGTTATAAAGATCAAAACATCTTAGTTATTTTTAATATTTGTGCTCCCTGGGAGATACTCAAAGAAATACAACCTCTGCTACTACTATGTAGAAGATTTTTAATCTAGCTCTATCTATCTGTCTATCTTACAATTTCCAAACAATCTCAATTTATTTCCAATAATCAGGGAGCTAAACATAGGCCACTGTATTTTTGCTTATAATTTCCCCTGGGTGCATGTTTTTATTTCGTCAAATGGGCCACTCGGCTGAAATGCAAGAATGACTTCAACTTGAACCGAACTTAATTAAGTTACTCATCTAAATACAACTGAGGGCATTTTAATAGTACTGGGTTACAGTGTTGTATAATCGTGATTTTCAAATATAGCTGTTTCTCCAAATTACCAGTGGAGCTTAAAGAAAAAAATAAAACAAACAGATTTATTGGCCTTCCCATACGCCCACTGGGAATCCGTGTGAAATATCTCCCCTGCTGATTCTGATGATTGGTGTTCATTTTTCTTAGCAAACCCTGTGCCCTAGAAACTGTATTTTATTCCAGGGTTCTTCATCTTGGCTACAGCTGATTGGACCCAGAAAGTCCCCTCGCTCAATGGAATCAACTTATAGGCTTAACAGTGATTTTTCTCTTGAACAAATGGGCTAGTCCTATTTGCTAATAGCAGGAATCTGGTCAGAAACATCCCAGTTCTATCACTTATTAGATGTGTTTAACTTAGCCAAGTCGTATAATCACTGTGAGCCTTAGTGATAGAATTCAAAATGTGCTGTTTGTCCTTGCGTAAAATAAAGATAACAACAGGACTGAACTCACAGGCTTCTAAATACTAGATCCTATGACAAATGAGGTAATGTTCAAATTTAGCCCTGATTATTGGGCAATGCCCCTTGGCACCAGACTGGATCTAATTAATTCATTAAGAAGGCACACGCTTTGCAATTTTTCTGCCTGGAGAGGTTGTATTTTGTGATTAATTAGAACCAAGAGGGGCCCCTTTTTCTAACTGGTACAATTGGTTATGGTGACCCTGACCATGTCCTCATTAGCATGTAAGTTCCTCTAAGTCCGGAATCTTAAAATTCATTCACTTAAACATCCATTCATTCAGTGTTTAAACACATATTTATTGAGAAATTAATTTGTCCCACTCATCCTGCATCCTGGTTCCCTGCCTTTTGTCCCTCACATGGTGGGCAACATGAAGGTGCTGCAGTTTCTGCATATACCTGGTTGTCATTTTATCTTCATAAATAATTGTCTAAATGAATGTGAATACCTAGCACGCTAGACAAAGATAGCTTCTTCATCTTTGTTTTCCCACCACTGACTAAAACTTTTATTTCTTCATCTCTTACAGATAATGTGAAATAATAAAAATAGAAGCTACCTCACAGAAGCTACAGGTACCAACAAGTATGTTTGTAATGTAGGTTCATTCGTCCAGTCATAATCAGTATTTCTGTGAAGATACAACATATCTGGTGTGAGGTAGGCCTTAGGGATACACAGATGAATAATTCAGGGTCCCAGCTCCGTAAAGTTTAAAGTAAATAAACAATATAGTTCTTTAAGAAATGGGCCTAAACACATAAGCAATGATAACAGAAAGTTAAATAGGAGGTAACAATTTAAACTACTTTAAGTTGTGTCATCTCTGAGCTGAGTTTTAAAGGAAAGATAAACTTGTCCTAAGATTATGGAGGTTGGATACTCACCGAAAAATCTGTGGGAAAGCACAGAATTAAAAATTAAATATCCCAAGTGCCCATCAATACATGAGTGGATTAATAAAATGTGTTTTATATACACACTCACACACACACACCATGGAATACTACTCAGCCAAAAAAAACAGTGAGTGAACTAGCACCTCTTGTATGATCCTTCTTCGAAGTGAAGTATCAGGAGAATGGAAAAACAAGCACCACATGTACTCACCATCCAATTGGTACTACCTGAGCAACACTTAGGTGCACACCTGGAAGTAATATTCACTGGGTGCTGGGCAGGTGAGGGGTGTTGTCAAGGGGATGGGTAAATTCACTACTAATGGGTGTGGACGGCACTGTCTAGGGGATGGGCATGCTTGTAGCTCTGTCTGGGGTGGTGCAAAGGCAATATATGTAACCAAAGTATCTGTAGCCCCATAATATGAAATTAAAAAATAAATCCGACAACAACAACAACAAACGTGTTTGGAGAAAAACTGAACTGTGGCTAGAGCCCCAATTTTTATGCTGGCATTAAAGGGAGTGTTTTGCATGAGGGAGAGAAGATTTTGTAGAAGGTCTAAAAAAAAATCTCAAATATCTAAGTTCTCCCATTAGGTGAAACCTAGAGGCAGATTTATATCATTCAAGGGAAGTGATAGAAACTGGTGAGTCAGATGGTGTATGCTCCATTTGAACAGAATAGTCTTTAACCTGGATAAGTCATGTTTGGAATAATATTTTAAGAACAGGTTTAAATCTCTTGTTTTCAGAGAAAACTCATTATTAAATGCTGATGGCATATTCAATATGTTTTTTTTTTCAATGTGTAGGCCAAACTAAGCATGTCTTGATACACAGTCCTCCAATTTATAACTTTTAAGATAAAGCTGTTGTCGATCTCTATCCTAAAAGGTATTTGGGGGGAGGGCATGGAGGGAGTGGTTGGGGAAATGTAGATCCACTTTGCAATTTAAAGATAATTCCCACACGGCTAGAAGTATTGCTCATAATACGGGTCCTTGGAAACCTGCATCCTAATCCTCTGAAAGTCTCGTTATAAATGCTTGTTCCACTCCAGATTTGTGGAATCCAAGTAGTTTGAGAATGTCCTGGAAAAACTGAGCACTCTCGTGTAAGGGGAAAGCTCAAAGCACAAAGACCACACAGTCTGTTATCACCTCATCCGAAGAAAAGATGATTTTGTGCTGCATTATTCAACATTATGAAATCATTTTTCCTTTGTATCTGCCGTAGAAAGGGAGGTATGCCTCTCCTCATGAGGATAACAACAGTCTTTGAGATCTTAGGGATCGTGAGAGTGACTTGCTACTTAGTGGCAACGCCACTGATTTGTAAATTAGGGGTTTATTTATTGACTTAATGACTCCTTAGTAATCGTTGTCCATGGCATCTTGGTACACAGAGACCTCCTGATTAGTGCACTATTGACCTGAGAGACGGTGCTTTTATCATTCAATTCAGGCCAATGCCATGTTTCAAGGTGCTCACTCCAACAATCTCCCCATTAAAAAAAAAATACTCTCATTAAAATTAATGGCTATTATGCTTACCCACAAGAAGAAGACCCCATCACTCACTCTGCAGCAGCAAGGGATATCATAAGATAATTTTGACTGGCTATAGTAAGACATAAGAACCTACTTTTCCATTTATAGAATTAATAAAATTATCAATTCCTCATTTAAAATATTTTTACAGTCATTTTTTTGAGCTTTCATTTTTTTTTGGACCTATTTCATCCTTTCATTCTATTTATTCCTACATCATGATTAACTCCAAGGTATGTGAAATATTTTCATAGAATCCT
This sequence comes from Lemur catta, assembly GCF_020740605.2. Classification (NCBI taxonomy): domain Eukaryota; kingdom Metazoa; phylum Chordata; class Mammalia; order Primates; family Lemuridae; genus Lemur; species Lemur catta. The sequence goes on along the minus strand of NC_059147.1, from coordinate 25,531,795 downwards.
AGAGCCCCAGAATCTTCATATTAGACAACCATAGTCTGAAGATTCCATTTTCATCAGGTGAAATATTAGGAAGTTTATCCTTATTATTGAATCTAAACTGGGCTCAGTGAATGGTGACGCTGAGAGAGATTAAGTATCTTACCCAAGAATACACATTCTGGGAAGTCATATACTGGGAAAACAAAAGTGCATACATGTCCAAATCCTATACTTTTCATATAAACTGAAATACAGGCAGACTGAATTTTACAAAAATTATCAAGCACCACAAAAGGCCTTTGCAAAATCGAAAGTGTTATATAATGACGTACAGAGTGGCACAAATGAGTTCTCTTGCATCAAAGACACATTTTGACACCAGTGGTTTCAATTTAAAGATAAATGCCTAAAGTTCCCTTAAAAATGAGAGACCATTAAGATTGAACGTGTGGATAGTGCCAGTTTACAGGTCATCTCTTATTAACAAAAATCATATGAAAATGCTCTCCAGACTGAAAATATCAAAGAGGCATAGAGTAGAAAGAGCACAAGGTTAGGAGAACTTGAGGCTGTGGTTACATTTTAACCATCATGGTCACATATTTCTTTCCACGTGGTGAGCTCATTCCTAATTCCAAGAACTGATCTCATGAATGCTATAGATTCCATTCCAGGAATGATAATATAAAGGATAACACTGCAAAAGGCAAAGCCAACTGCATTCATTCACCCAATATTAATTGATGTCTTTGCAAACAATCATTAATGCTCTTAAAGAACAAAAACGCAGACAACATTAAGGCTATTTCCCCTTGTCATGGGGCTTAACTATAAGCCAACAATTTAAATTAAATTGTGGACAGACGTCTTTTGATGCAAGGATTTTTGCAACTGCATTAAAGAATTAAAAGTGTGCATAATGAGCAAAGCATTTTAATAAATTTTGTCTAGTTATATATCAAACGTTTTATGTTTGTTTCAGATGTATAGTTTAGGCTTAATGCATTTTGATAATGTAATTCAATAATTAGGAGAACAAAATCAAAACAAAACCTGGATTGTTCATTCATTCAGTATTTATGGATGGCCACCTTCTATGTCTAAGGCTTGTGTTAAAAACTGGATTATAAATGTGAAGAAACATTGTTCAGATCTTTACAGAGACTATAGCCAGGCCAGCCACAATCCCTGAGCCTTCGGTAACCTCTACTTACTTTGACAGGCCTGGATAAAATTTTCTGTTCTCTTTTCAAACAGCAAGTTCAATGAATATTCAGCTGCATAGAAATATCAGCTTACAAACTAAATATGTAAATATGCTAGGAGTATATTGGGCAAGGCTGTTGTGCAGATTCATTTCATATTCCTGTTACCAATAAGCGAATCTTGCCTTTTCAGTCCTCATCAGAGTTATAACTTGTGTTTAATTTTTTTGATATTCATTACCCTTTTTACTCCTATTTGGTACATAGTGCTATCAATGTACCCACTAGTCCATATACTAGGAGGTTTAACTACATTATCTTGAATTCGATCCTTAACACAATCCTAACACTATCATTTTCCATACGTCACAAATGAAGACCATGGTCCTTCGGACTTGCCCAAGGCCCTGCATGCATCAAGTGACCCAGTCAGGATTCAAACTCAGAGGACAGATCAACCCCTAAAAAAGATTCTCTCAACCTCCTCCTTATCCTTGCGTTGTGTCCTTGTTGAAAACAAACTAACAAAGATGCTCTATTCCTTTGGCTATAAACCTAGAAATTGGATTACTGGATTATATAGTAGTTCTATTTTTAATTTTTTGAGGAACATTAGTACTGTCTTCCATAGAGGCTACACTGCAGCGTCATTCACAGTAGCCCAGATGTAGCAACAACCTAAATGCCCATAGATGATGAATGAGCAAAGAAAATGCGGCATATATGTACAGTGGAATATCAACAAGCCCTTAAAAAGTAGGAAATCCTGCCATTTGTGACAACAGGAATGAACCTAAAAGACATTATGCTAAGTGAGTTAAGCTAGTCACCGAAGGAAAAATATTGCATAATTTCACTTACATGAGAGATCTAAAATAGTCAAACTCATAGAAGCAGAGAATAGAATGGTGCTTGCCAGGGGCTTGGGGGAGGGAGAAAAGGGAATGGTTTTTCAATGGATATTAAGTTTCTGTTATTCAAGATGAATAAGTTCTAGAGATTTGCTATACAGCACAGTACCTGTGTTTAACAAAATATTGTGTACTTTAAGACACTGTATGTTAGAATAGGTTTGCATTGTTCTTATTTAAAAAACACAAAATAACACAAGGAAATTTTGGAGGTATGAATCTGCTCAGTACTTTGGATATGCTGATGATATCATGGATGTGTGCATTTGTCCAAACTCAAGATGCATACATTAAATATGTGTAATTTTTTGTATGTCAATTACGTCTAAATAAAGCTAAAGGAAATTGCTCCATGTCTAGCCTTAGCACCATCCTAAGAGTTAAGCAGTGGCCCCACTAAATGCATGAGCTCCTCTAAGGTGGCACAGGTATCAGATACTCTGGAAGTATTTCTTGGCATCCGTGCCCACCTGGTGGTCATAGTAGAGTTCTTTCTTCGTGCTTGCTGTTATCATTGTACCATTATAACTGGTAGTTTGATATTCAATAGAATTCTATCCGCACAAAGTATTCATACCATTTTCATCTTTATATCTCCACTGCAAAGCACAAGATCTGACTACAACAAGTATGTGTTGAATCAACAAATAAATGGCCATGTGAGCAAATAAATGCAATACCACTCATTCTGCCTTGCTAACTATAATTAAACCACGTAATTTTACTGGGTTTAGAGAAGTTATGTCTAGGAATGGGTGAGCTAACTAGGAAAATGTTTCACTAGTGTTTTATTGTCATTCAAGGAGTTCCAATTAATTAAGAAGAAAAATACCAGAAAGAGAAGTCCAGGATCAAGGTAACATTTGTTGTTACCGTTCATATGTTGTAGAAAGTGTTTTGTGGGAAATGGTATACAGCAGTATTTCTCAAACTGGTGTCCTGAACTGGCAGCTTCTGCATCATTGAAAATTATTATTAGATTCAGAAATACTGGGTTTGGAGTTTGGCAGTCTAAAGTGTGAAAACCATTGGTATAATCATTCATCACTCCTAAGTACTAGTTAAGGACACAAAAGTGAAACTAACTACAGCAGTCTTGAATTGGCTTTTTTGTCACTTATTTTATTTTAGACAGTGGGTGGGAGGTGGTGGGAAGGAGGTTGCTGGTTCTAGTCAGGCCTCTTTGAAGCACAATCTGAGAGAATCTCTTGGGCTCATGTTTGGGAAACAGTACAATAGCACTCAGTGGCCACGTGAACAGAATGCTGATGGACACCCCGACCCGTGCACACAGTAGGCACTCAAGAAACATGGCTGACTGATTTAACAGATCACCTGGCTTGAGAATACAGATAATACCATGGAGTTTATTTTCTGCTAATGGTTTAAAATAATACCCTGTCAGATAGGACACGCAACATTTGAGCCCTCGGATTCTAATAATGGACTCCGTAAGACTGTGCTTTCTTTTTCCTCAGGCAACTGTATAATCTTCTCTTTCCAGTTGCTTTCAGGGAATTTCAATTATTTACTGGTTATTATTGAGTGAGCAAAACCCATGTACCTCTTGTTTTTCTCTATTACTGTGTCATTTTCTCAAATAAACAAACAAGAAAATGACCCAAAAGCACAGAAGGCAACATCTGGAAGATGTTCTTTGTAGACGGATGGCACTGCTCTTGTGTTTGCAGCCAGCTCTATTGTGCATTGCTGGAATGACTTCAGGGAGAACATGCTCTTTATCTACAAAAGTGAGAGCTTTTATTTTCCTGTCTTCCTCAAGGAGAAGATGGTACAATCATAGTTCAGCAAAGTGAAGCCAGGCGCGAGACAATAGTGTGACCAAAACTTTTATCTGACCAAGGCTCTCTTTTTTCCTTTATCTCTTTGTTGCCCGTAATAAAACTAACAAACCTGCCTGTTGATGCAAACTACCCCAGCTGCTGTGTAGATCACCCAGTTCAGAGAAGGAGGAGAGTTTATTCCTGGAAGAGCTGCCACTGGAATGAAGCCAACATTCAGGAACTACTCAATGGCAGCTCATGTCTGATGGAAGCATGAACTTATTGGTGTTAAGACATTCTGGTGATCAGTAACACTCAATTTTATTTTGGAACGTCCATATTGCAAACTCCTACTCTAGATGTAACACTGGTTCATGTGTGTTTAACTTATTGGAAAGACACTGCGAACTATTGATATTTTTTCTCCTTCAAGAAAATGAAAGAAGCATACCAGTGTGTCCTTGGACAACTGATGTAACTTACATGTGCCTCTCCTCTTCCCTCATCTGTATCAGGTACAGAATTAAAAGCTCACGGCCTGTTTCATTTATTTTGTATTTATGTATGGGGTGTATGGTATACAGCAAATCACAGGTGAAGGACGATGGTAGGGAGAGGCAATATGGGAACAGAAAGACCAGAGCACGATGCAAAGGTGAGATGCTCAGTGTGCAAAGGGTTGAACATCTAGTGAGCATGTACTTAAAATAAAAAGTCTGCAAATGTTACAAGCAACATATGCGCCAGGTAGTGGGCCAGCACAGAGAAAGTAATAAATAATGCAACATAAGTGTCTCCGAGAGGGAGTCCTGGAGAGGATGACGACTGAGTTAGTGACTAGGAGAGAACGGAAAAGTCTTCTGCAAGAGGAAGAAGGGTGAGTGCCTTGTAAGGAGATGTATGTTTTCAAAAGGATAGAAGCAAAAAAAAAAAAAAAAAAAGGCTGTTGCCGGACCCTATGCCACTTGAGCGAGTGATGAAAAATAAGCCTGGAAAGGGTTCTAAGTCCTAACTCCAATTTTCTTTTAATGCAAACAAGGTGGTTAGAAAGAAATGCACCAAAATGTTCACAGTGATTATCTCTGCATGGTTCAAGTATAAGTTGATTTTATTGTATACTTAATACTATTTGTTATTTTTTAAATTTTCTATAGGGAACAAGTATTGTTAAAACGTCAGAATGCGATGCTGTAATTTCTTGCATCTGTCTCACAGGGTCATGGCACAGGTTAAATGGGACCGTGGATTCATTTAACCTGATGACTGTCTGCATGCCTACTATGTTCCATACACTCCATTCATTTCAAGCCCTAAGGAGACAGATGGCACAGTGTCTGTTCTCTTGAAGCTCACTGTTTTTACAAGGGAGACAGAAACACAGTTAGACTAAAGAGGGAAGTGAGGTTACACGGAAGCACTGAATGTCAGCAATTCATCTACAAAATGGGGCAGTAGTATCTTAAAGGATGTTTGTGAGAACTCACCAAGATAAAGGTGGAGAAAGCACTTAACACAGAGTTTGGCACCTACTAAACCCTTAACAAAAATTAGCTTTTCTTACTGTTAACCCAGATCCATATGGTATAATAATAAGGGGGAAACTCAGGTGTTGAAGACAATTCCCTCTGACTGTGCTCTATCACATGCATCTCTAATAAACCTTGGAGGTAGTTTAGTCCACCTCCAAGTCAGAAGTGAATAGAGGAGGGAACACAGAATTAAAGTAGCATTTATGATGACAATAGCACAGAGCAAGCACTGAAATCAGTTTCCCTGAATCAGGATCAATGTCCTCACACCTGAGTGTTCATCCGTCACCAGGAGGACCTGTTAAAACACAGATCACCGAACCCCACGCCCAAAGTTTGCAACTCAGTCGGTTTGGGATGGGGCTTGAGAATTTGCATTTCTAGCAAGTTCCCATGTGACACTGGAAGTTGCTGGTCCAAGTATCCCACTCTGAGAACCTCTAATCTAGAGCATTCAAGCCATAGCATTATGCTCCACCTGTTGTGCAAATGTGAAATGGCTTTCTTTGTATGTGTTCTACTAAAACTTTAAGCAGATATGGCTTGTGGTCGAATTGCATGTGACAGTTTCCTATGTAGGCTGCTATGCAGAGCTATTTTTATTCACAAGTATGAATGTTCCAGGCTAGGGTGTCAAATCACCTTACTTACACTGCGGATGGTGGATCTTGCTTCTGCATAAAGGTCTGCAAACTCAGTAAATTCTTATTAGAGATGTGCTGTGCTGTTTCTCTATTTCTCCTAAACAAGCAACTGGCCAATAAAAATCATGTGAGTAAAAGCTACCGATGATCAATTCTAACTTGCTTAAATAGAAGGATTCAATAGAAATCGGGTCTAGTTGGCAGAAAAATTAATTTCTTAGATCTCTCTAGAAAGCAAGCCAGATGCACTTTGTTATGTTTGGCTTTTATTCAACATGCTGCTGGGAGAATTCCAAGTTTTTCCTCTGACACCCAACTGTCGCTGTAGACAGTCCTCTGTGATATACTAACACATCCTGTACATACATACATTGAATATTCAAATGCCTCATTTTTCAATAGCACATGTTTATTTCCTTTATAACTGCTGTCTAGCAATTGTTTCCAAAAGTTCTGATCCCCTGAAGGAGGAAATCCTTATTTTACATTTAAAAAAAATCATTTAAAATACATCTTTCCTAGTCTACAAAAAAGGTTTTTGTTTTGGTTTGGTTTGATTTTTGATACTACATGTAGAAGTCATGTATCCTGATGATCAGTTATAATGCCAAAAGCTCCTTACAAAGAAAATTGTTTCTGAATTTTTGAGCAATTATAAAACATCCCTTTCTGTGGATGAATTTCCTGGACTCTTAGGGAGAACAAACATAAAGCTTGCCACCAAATATTGATATACACATATAGGGTTAGAAATACTACCATTCTATTTTAATATATATTTTAATATATGTAATATATATGCTTATTTATCTCAGAGAGATGATAGAAAGAGATTAAAAATAAAGATTATTTGCATAAAAATATATTTATGTTGGTTTTACCATTATAGACACAGGTCCCAGCAAATGCCTAGAAAATAATAGAAGTTTAAGAAATACATGTTGGAAAAAATGAGGGAATAAATATGTGATTTTAGATTTGAGATGGACAATTCTCTTCATACATTTTGATAAAGATAGTATGTATGTTTTCTAGTTTTTTTAGTGTTTTTCTTATTATACTCTTTCTTACAATATCTATTATTTTTCTACTATATGATGGAAACTGTGCTAGGCATTGGGGATATTGCCATGAACAAAGAGAGACGGACATACATTCAGGAGTCACCAAATATATTGACTACGTTGGAATGAGCATTTGTATGGGGTGGGAGGGGGTATGGAGATTTAGTCAGCCAGGTCTGAGACAGTGTCCCTGACAAAGTGCTCCTGCGCAGTCATCTGAAGGAAGAGTAAGAGTCAACCAGGCAACGAAGATAGAAAGAGCGATCACAGCAGATGGAATGAGACCTGCAAAGTTACAGTAACCGAGTAAGCACGATCCTTCAAGAACCAGTACAGCTTGCCTTGCCAATGTGACAGAAAGTCAACTATATTATGACATCCGCTATAAACATAAAATGCAGCTTGAGCATCTTATGCCAATTAATTTCATAAATCACATAACCTGGTGTTTTGGTTTTTTCCATTGTGGCATAGGGCAGCATCATCCTTGCAAAGCTAGAAGTATTACCTTGAATTAGATGAGAAGGTGACTCATGACTACACTGGTCTAGCTCTTTCATGGTCCATCATTGCTGCCTAGGCTAGTGAAGTATATAAATGTAGAAGGTATTTGGGTGTTATACCCTTAATCTTCCACTTCTACATAGGAAACACTCACATGCAATCTTGTGCAAAATCTCCTCCGTAGGCAGCCTGATTCATCTCCTCAGCTAAGGAACTAGTGTGGAAGCAATCGCTAATGACGGCACATTGGCTAGAGTCCACATGGTGCTTATAATGGTCAGCACGCAGACCTTAGACCACTGGTATTGACCTGATCAAAGCCATGGGTACCACTGGGAGGCTGCGCTTGCACTTCTACTCCATAAATTTAGCAGACCAGGAAGTTTATTACTACCCTGAGACAAGCTGATGATGGAATGGCTAGTTGAGTTAGTGCCTCAGCCTTTTCGATCTATTTCCAATCACTGTTGGAGGAATCAAGGCTGTGTAATGTGTCCATTTTTATTCAGTTCATGTTACTGAGACCATATAATAATGCTCCTGGAAGACAGTGTGTTGGGCTTTTAACAAAATCTCAAAGGGCTAGCGAGATTGGTCTGGGCGGCAGGGGATGAGGCATAAGCATTAACTCAAGATTCTTTCAGAGAAAGTAAACTAATCAAGAGGCTTGGAGAATTTGACGGCTGGTTAGATTATGGCTGGATTTTAGGTCCCATTTTTGCAGGCATTTTTAAGTGGAATTTCAGTATAGCACAAAGTTGTCAAAGATCTATCTAGTAATAGCCAACTTTCTTAGTCTGTTTTTTGCTACTATAAAAGAATATCTGAGACTGGATCATTTGTAATGAACACAAATTTTTTAGCTCGCAGTCTGGGTAATGACCACTTACGTCATCCCTAAGAAGATTTAGGCTCTCCCTGCAGCTCTTGTCTTCCTCTCAGCCCTCACCAAAATTGCCTTTAACATTTCATCCGTAGCAGCCTATGCCTTTTCTAGTTGGCTAGAATTCCAAATTCTTCTAGCCAACCCATTACCTAGTTCTAAAGCTTCTTCCACTTTTTCAGATTTTTGTTACAGCAACAACCCCACTTCTGAGCACCAACTTCCTATATTAATCCATTTGTGTTGCTCTAACAGAGTACCACAGACTGGATCATTTAGCATAAACAGAAATTAATTTGGCTTAAAGTTCTAGAGGCTGAGAAGTTCAAGATCAAAGAGTAGCATCTTGCTGTGTCATAACATGGAAGAAGGTGTCTCATGGCAAAAGAGTGCTCCAGAGAGAGTGAGAAAGGGGCTTTAATTCCACCTTTTTATCAGAAACCCACTGCAACAATAACTAATTCACTGCCACAACAATGACATTAATCCTTTTATGAAGGAAGAGCCCTCATGACCTAGTCACCTCTTAAGGACCCCAACTCTCAACACGGTTGCTTTGGGTACTAAGTTTAAACACGTTAACTTTGGGGACACACACAAACCATTTCAAGCCAACTTATTTCAAGCCAAATATTATTGCAGTCAGAAAAAACTGGGGATAGTTTCTGTGAATTAGTATAATCACACCTGATTATACAGCTTAAAACCTCCAGTTTGATTTTAGTGCATTAACCTTTCTTTACAAGGAAAAAAAGCAAGAAAGAAAATGATTAGGACGCGGAAGTATAGAACAGTGGTTCAGAGTGTATGTTCTGAAGACAGCCTGTCCGTGTTTAAATTAAGACTGTGTCTCTTACTAACTCTATGACCCTGGGAAGTTTAATAATACCCTGAATCTCAGTTTCTGTATCTATAAAGTAAGGATAATAATACCACATACCTAAAAGCGTGGCCTTGAGAACAGAATAAAATATTGCACATAAAGTGCTTTGCACAATTCCCGGCACAGTTCCAGTGTCAATCACCCTCATTAAGATGAAATACGACTTGTTCAGTTGATCCCATGAGCTCCACCACAATGCCACAGTCCACTGCTATTTGGCCATAAGAAGGCAAGAAAGGTCAGAGTCACCAGTGCAATGGGGACACCTGGCTCATTCACATCATGTGGTGTTATCCATCGGAGCATCCCATTGTACAGATCTACCAGCATAAGCCCGTGTTCTGAGAGGGAGTGGGGCAGAATGGCTGAATAGAAACCTCCATTGACAGTTCCTCTGCAAGAACACCAAATTCAACAGCTATCCATGCAAGCAAGCACCTGCAAAAGAACCAAAATCAGGTGGATGATACTACCTGATTTTAACATTATGTCAAGGAAAGAGGACCAGAACAGGGCACAAAAGATAATCTTGCATTGCCTATGCCACCCTTCCACCATCCCCGAGTGGTGCCCTGTCAGCATGCCAAGTACAAAGAGAATCTGTGTGCCCTGGGGAGTGAAGTGATTGGGGGACCTTGCTGTGACACTCAGGGCTGCCCTGGCACAGGGAAACACAGCACCAGGCAGAATTCTGCCAGTGCCCCTGGAAGGAACATTTAGACCAGCCTGCCCTGAGAGAACTCCTCTGCCCCAAACACACGCAGTAAAGTCACAGGATACAAAATCAATATACAAAAAGAAAAGCAGTAACAAAATAAGGTGAGGATGTGGAAAAAAAGAATCCTTGTACACAGTTGGTTAAAATACAAATTAGTGCAACCCCTGTGGAAAACAGTATGAAAGTTCCTCAAAAAACTAAAAACAGGGCCATGCACGGTGGCTCACACCCATAATCCTAGCACTCTGGGAGGCCAAGGTGGGAGGATCAGTTGATCTCAGGAATTCGAGACCAGCCTGAGCAAAAGCAAGGCCTTCCTCTCTACTAAAAATAAAAATAAAAATAAAATAGCTGGGCCTGATGGTGCATCCCAAAGTCTCACCTACTCAGGAGGCTGAGGCAGGAGGATCAGCTTGAGCCCAGGAGTTTGAGGTTGCTGTGAGCTAGGCTGATGCCATGGCACTCTAGCCCCAGCAACAGAGAAAGACTCTGTCTCAAAAATAAAATAAAATAAAACTAAAGTAAAGTAAAATAGAACTACCGTATGACACAGCAATACCACTGCTGGGTATATATCCAAAAGAAGTGAATTCCGTATATTGAAAAGATATCTTCACTGCCATGTTTACTGCAGTACTAATCACAGTAGCCAAGAGTTGGAATCAACCTAAGTATTCATCAATGGATGAATGGATAAAGAAATGGTACATATCCACAAAGGAATATCATATAGCCACAAAAAGAATGAGGTCCTGTTATTTGCAAAAACATGGATGTTAATGTTAATGTTCTCCAGAACATTAAGTGATATAAGGCAAGCACAGAAACGCAAATCTCTCACGTGCTTACTCATATGTGGGAGCTAAATATTAAAAACAATTGATCTAATGGGTACAGAGAGTAAAATGATGGTTACCAGAGGCTGGGGAGGGTGGCAAGGAGGAGAGGGTTAAGTGGGAATGGTCAAGGGGCCAAAAATGTATTGAGACAGTTAGATAGAATGAACGATATGTGATAGCACAACAAAGTGACTATAATCAACAATAAATTTGGGTATTCTCTAAAGTAACTAAAAGAGTGGAATTGGAATGTTCCTAACACAAAGAAATGATAAATGCCTGAGGTGATGGATACCCCAGTTACCCTGATTGGATTAATTGGCGTTGATTGCACGCCTGTATCAAAACATCGAATGTACCTTATAAAGATATACAACTATTATGTATCCAAGGTAATTTTTTTTGAAAAGACCATATACTAAGTGCTACACATTTTATACGGAAGCTATTTTAAGGGTGTTAGGCAGAGGAGGGATAGGATCCAATTCTTCTGATGTCTCACTTTTAATTGTCATTCTCTCCTCCCTTCTTCCCTCTTTATATTTTCATTCTTTCATGTATCCTGTATGTCTATGGATCTTCTCTGCACACAATAGAGAAAGGCTAAAATATATCTACTGTTGGTCTTTCAGTTTAATGTTGATGGGATTTGGAGAGAAAGGCAGAGTGAGAGAGAAAGAGACAGAGAGAGAGAAGACAGTAAGGAGTATGAAGAGGGAGCAAACGGAAGAGAAACTGTACCCAGAAGGTCTGGATGATGGGATGATCCTTTTGTACTCCACTCCAGCCAGACACACGACACCTGATAGAGGATGGTGGACATGCCTTCCAACTCTGGGGTTCCAAAAGACCCAGAGCACTCTACCTTGGGAAGTTGCACCAATAATTTCCTTTGAGACTGGTGCTCAGAAAGGAAGGGCTGCGTTATAGGTTATCTAGTTGGGTTGAACCAATCACATTAAATATGACTCAAGAAATACATCCCTGTTTCTATTTACAATGGGAAGTATAATGCCAGTACATTTGAAAGGGAGTGAGCATTTGTTAAACGGTCTTGATATAAAAAGTAAAATACTTAACATGTTCTACGGGTCCTACAAGGATAACTAGAACATAAACTGTACAGGAATACGTTCTGGTCTTGCTTTTGCTTGCCGCTACTTCTTCTTTGCCTCACAAAAGGCCTGGAATATTCTAAATATTCCAAAGGTATACTGGAATTTGATATTCTAAATGCCAAAACCACAGAAAGAAAGGATGCTAAATACATTGGCGTGGTAACATTTAGTTTTCACATCATCTTCTCATAGCAAGTATTACCTCCATTTTTATAGATGAACAAAGGGGGGCCCCTAGAGATTATGTCAACCTTGCTGAGTCACAGAGGCTGGATTATTGGTCTGCACCCAAGACATTTTACACACTGGCCTCTTTTCTGTGTCTCCGTTTTGCCTTCCTCTTAGATAAGGCACACTTCACGTACGGTACCCGCAGTGTTCACATAGGCAGTCATCCTCTTGGGGGATATTTCCATGCTTAAATCCTTGGCAACGTATTTATAAAAGCCACATGGCCCAGCAAATGCTGAAACACAGATTAAATGCCACAAGGAAGGAAATAAAAAACTTCATTGTGAATCCCTATATTTTCTTCTGGGTAATGTTCCCTGGGAAAAATAGACAGCCCAAAAGAACCCCCAACCTCCAGTCCCTGCCACCACCATACACACACACACTCTTCATTTTTCAAACTCTTTTTGGTGGCTCAGAAGTGCTGGAGTCAGTGAGAGCTACCAAATCCTCCACAAAGGAGCACTCCATAAGCTGATAACCAGAAACAGTAAGTAATAGGGAGGAAAAGAAAAAAGGAAGATAAGGGTTTTGTATGGAAAACTATAAGGCTGTAATGTATGAAGAAAAATAAGAGTGATGACTTCAGTTTCCTGTTTAATTCATTTGCCCATATTCTGAAAACTCACATTCTGTACAACATATTTATTCCCTTCAAGCTTTCGAGTGGTTATCATTCAGCAACCTTCTGCTAGAACCCTGGGAAAACAACGATGCCTAAGGCAAGGTCTCTGGCCACAGGTTCTTCCTAAATCGATGGGAGGAGAGTTTCAACAAGAGACCTCTAACATAAGGCGATCGTGCCTGTGATACTGGTATATTTTCAAAATTCTAGAACTGCAGAGAAGGAAACAATGAGGTCCAACATTTGTAGTTTCTTTTTTTTTTTCTTTTTTCCCTCTTTCACAAAAGATGTTAGTATCAAATCCAAGAATGTAACATTTCTTACATTGCTGCTTTTCAGTAAAATCAGATCTGGTTGGCATGGTTTGAAACGGGCCGTGGTTGTGACCTGGGGTTAACTTTGAGAGTACCATGTAAAAAGAGAGTGCTCAGTTCCTTTCTTGGGTTGTCATATTTAGGACCTCAAAAGTGTCCGGGTAGGATTATTTTACACTTTTTGTGAGAGTGGCACACACTTTAGTCTATCATGCATACAAAGATAAAAACATCACAGAGACATGATTTTTGAGCAGACAGGGCTTCCATGAGCGAACCAGCTGATGGACATTCTGTGGGTGAAAACTGCCTCGTAACATTAAGCGTTAAGCGTGGTGTCCCCAGCAACAGAGAAATGAAGATCTGTTTCCAAGGGCACTGCGGAGCCAGCCTGGTCATTCAGGGAATGAGAAAATGAAGGTTCCACTTAGTGGGTGCATCAGTCTTCAGGAGCACAGGTCAGTGGAAAGGGAATAGAATGAAACGGGACAGAGGCACCTGCGGATTCCTACTGCTATTTCACGAACGACCTCATTTGACTCCCCTCCCTGTTGCTGACATGTCCTTTCTTTTAAAATTACACGTAGCGCTAAACAAATGGGTCTCTTCGGAGTCGCTTAGCAGAACTAATCAGCCCACCAGCCTGGCTTCAGAACGAAGGGTCCATTCCACGACAGAGGACGGCGATGACTTTTGCATCGTCTGTCTGAGTTGGGGTCACCCGCAACGCTGAAGGAATTGGTGCTCTGTTCCTGGATTCGAGGCCAGAAATTGCACCCCTTTCACACGGAAATCTCATTCTTCCACCTTAAAACTCATTCCCTTTTATAAAAGAGTGTTTTCCTTCCAGACTTTTCACAGGCTGGCTAGAAATTGTGTTCAGCCCCCACACGCATTAAAAGTTAACATCGCCTGTAATATTGCCAGGGGCAGCGTTTCTCACCGAGGGAGAATTGCTGGGTGGTGAGAAGCTGGCTAGCGAGAAACACGCGCTTTAATAAACCTTCGTTTGTTAATTGAATCTCATTCTAATCAGTGGCAGAATGGAGCCACTCTGCTCTCCACCCACGGTAATTAGGGCTCATGAGCTGGTGATGATGGTTCAGGCAGGGGATTGAAAAGCAAACACAGTGCAGCAGTGTTCACTTTGGTTTGCAAACACTGAATTTTGTCCTATTAAAAGAACGTCTTCAAACGAAATCTTCCTTGTTTAATATTGGAGGGGCTCTCCAATATTTTTTGGCATTTGTCTAACTCCCAGTACCTACAGGAGCAGATAGGCCAATAGTAAACTTCACTGGATTTCCTCACAGTGATTTGTTTACTGGGTCCCCATTCACACCAGGGTTTTAAGCTGGGACCTCATTTTACATCCACAGACATCTTGAGTGCTTGGCGGTGTTATACTCCTTTTACAGATGGTAAAAGTGAGGCTTAGGAGTGTTCAGTGGTTTGCTGCCAAAAGTCAAAACATTCCTCACAGGAATTGGAACCAGATTTTGTGTCTTCGGGTCCTTTGAACCAATCAGTAGTAATCTATGATTCTGAAGTCAGTTCCCAAGCCCATATGTATCTTAGAGATATTGTATCTGCCTCAGTCCTAGAGGTACTAGGAAAGAGTCTCTGGCAGGGACTTTGATGTGCATATGAGTAGCAGGAAGACTGTGTATTAACAGCCTTAGGTCACATCCCTGAGCCCTTGGAAAACAAAAAAACAACAGAAGGGCACTGGTGATGGGACTTTCCTTTCTTACTGTCGCCTGCTAATACTGTGGAAAACGTCTTTATTCATAAGACATCTTGGCATCACATTTTCATACTTGTAACAAGTGCCTGAATCCATTTTTTTCCAAGTGACTTACTATAGTGAAGTTTTCAACTACATTTTGGGCATGAATGCAGATTAATGTCTTAACACTGTTCATCTGTGAGAATCACACGGCAGTCTCTGATTAGATTTTTATGAGGCAGTTTCCAAATCAGACCCTACCCATGCTCCTGACTGAGTACCTAGTTGTGTAAGAATAAGCATGATTTCCTACAAGCCTGGAGTGGTAGGCTAATTGCTCAGACTCCTTTAAATAGTGACAGAAGAAAAGTTAAGTTTAGCCCTGCAGAGGACAGGACAACAGTTCGACCTTCAAAAGCAATAACTAATTAGAAAGGAGACACCATGAAAAAGCCAAGCTCGGTATTTCTAGTGCAACATATACGGAGAAAAGACATGCCCATTAAAGATTATCTGTCTCTTTGCACTCATATCATCAAGCATTTGTAAATGTAATGAAAAAAGAAGTAAGCTCAGAATTATCTTGCTAAAATCTGGCAGCAAACATATGTCTACTGAAATTTTGTTCTTGTAGGGACTGTCACAGTTCTGGACAAGCAAGCAAGTTCTCTACAAATATTTGCCTACTTTTCCTGAAAGGCAAATTTAAAGAAATGAGGATTCTTGGCATGGAAGAGTCATGTAAACAAATCAATGAAGTCAGGTCTATCCATTCCCCAGATTGTTGTAGGCAGCTCAGTCAAGCAACAGGGATGCATGTATGTTCTGATTCCAAGAGATGCTTTGGCCCCATGAGAGTTTATTGGATAAACACATTTTTACAAATGTTTCTATACCTTGGGAATGAATATGAATGTGTAAGAATATGTTCAATAGTGTCTTATTTTTTTTTTCATTCCTTAATATGATTGACAGTAATGAGCAGTTATTTATCTAGAGGTAAAAATGAAGATTACTCAGAGCTAGACTCAAATTCTCTGAAGATTCTCTCAAGACACACCTTGATAGAGAAAGGAGAAAGGCTCTCCATAATTTTTTCGTTTTATATCTTTTCATTTTTTTAACATCTCCAATGAAACTGTCAGAAAGGTTTTCAAAGATGAGAGATGAGTTTTATCGGGAAAAAATGACAGTGGAATTTTCACACGGGAGTATGTGTCATACTGTCTGTACGATAAACTATTTTATGACTCTACAAGTTGCTATTACTTAAGTGAAAGCAGAGAGAGTTTGGTTTGCATTTGTGTGCTTATAAAATAAACTAAGTATAAATTCATGGGAGAAATTTTCAAAGTATGAAAAGCAAAAAAATGAAAGATAATTTTTCAATAATTTTATAAATCCTTGTAAACCACTGGTACTATTTTGGTAATTCCTTTCCAATCCTTGTTATGTATAAGCTTCACATATCTATGTTTATTATTAGGCATGCTTATTTTTAAAATGTTTTTCTTTATGTCTTCCTTGTAAATAAATACAATGGTTAATGAAATTATAATATTCCTAAATTATTATCATTGAATATTTCAAGTGATTTCCAATGCTTTGTTAATATAATGACACCACAACGAATATCCTCTTATGCAGATATTTTCCTGCATTTCTTTTGGAAAAATTCCTAGAGGAGAATTACTGAGCCAAATGATATTTATTTTTAAAGTTCTAAATGCACATACCAAATGAATTTTTAAATTGAATATGACCTTATCACTGGTAGAATCCTTTCTTTTCTACTTTTTCTTTCCCATTCCTCTCCCCTTCCTTCCTTTCCCCTCTCCCTCTCTCCCTCTCTCTCTTCCTTTCCTCCCCCTTTCCATCCTTTTTTCTTTCCTTCCATCAGAATAAGCCAGTGTCACGTTTCCTTCATGAAATGACAATTCTATCCCTTTTGGGGAGGCGCATAACCATTCTGGAATATAATGCTATCCCACTCTTAGGTGTATGATTGAAACATTGACATGGTACCATGGAGCATATTTTTCAGACTGCATCAATCTGGAATTGCCTTGAAATACCATAGTGAGACTATTTCTGGTTTCAGCATAAATTTTATTTAAGAATTCTACTGGTATTATGGTTCTATTTCTTCTCATGACTCTTCAGTTTTTCAGAGGCACAGCTTACAGAAATATAAGAGTTAAATTTATTTCATGCTCTGCATTATGTTTAGGACTTCACATGCATTCTCTCAGTTAATCTACACAACAGTGTTATGAGAAAGACACTAATATTTTGTTCTCATTTTACAGATGAGGAAATAAAGAATAAGACAGTTTAAATAATTGCTTTGGGTCATGCATTTAATATAGATAACTCTATGAGTCTGCTTGGGCTGTCATAATAAAATACCACAGGCTGGGTGGCATAAAAAAACAGAATTTTTTTGTCACAATTCTGGGGGTTGGAAGTCCTAGATAAAGGTCTGTCCGAATCAGTGTATACTGAGGTCTCTCTTCCTGGCTTGCAGATGGGCACCTTCTTCCTCATATGGTCTTTCCTCAATTCTCAGAGAGAAAGAAAGAGGAGGTGCTTTGATGTCTCTTCCTATAAGGACAGTAATCCTATTGGATCAGGGTCCCACCCTTATGAAATTTATTTAACCTTAATTGCCACCTAAGAACTCAATCTCCAAATACGGTCACATCGGGGGTGAGGGGTTTAGTATATGAATGTTGGGGGTGTAAAATTTAGTCCTTACCAGTAATTAAACAATGATTCAAACCCAGCTGTCTGGTCACCTATTGCCATGTGACAAAATATCCCAAAAGTCAGTGGCTTACCCTTTTCCGCCATGACTGAGGCCTCAGTTGGGGTGGCTTGAAGAGTTGAAAAGTGGCTGGGACAGCTCCTCTGGGACCGTATGTTTAGGGCCTTTGTTCTGGTTCTCAGCTGAGTTTTTCAATTCTTCCCCTGATCATATCTGCTAGATCTCAAATGTCCAATATCACACGGCCTTTCCACACAGCTGGTTTGGGCTTCCTCACAGCCCGAGTAGTCAGACTTCTTATATGTGGCTGGCTTCTCCCGGAGTGGGAATTCCAGAAGACTCGTGGCATAGCCTCCGAGGTCACACAGCCTCAGTTCACCATATTATGTTGATCAAAAGGAGTCATAGGCGTAGCCCAGGAATAAGATTAGGGGATATAGACCTCATTTGTCATTGGGAGACATCTCAAATGATTTGCAGACATTTGAATCCATTACAGAGGATCTGAGGAACTCAAGAACCCATACTTTTTGACACCATTCTTAGGTAAAGCCATTATTGACTATTTCTCAGAAGAGAGAATTTTCCAGTATTGCCAATATTCCTTATATAGTCACCATGGACAAAGTGGAGTTCTGGGAAAAGTGGGGGGGGGTTGGATAGACCCTTTTTTACCCTCACTCCATTCTGCCTGGCTATGAGGATGGTTACAGCAGAGGATGGAAGCCAGGATCGGCCCTGCCGCTTTGACTGTGATGGGAGAGGCAAGTTTACTTCAGGGAGAAACTTCTGCGTGTCCTTAGGTACAAGCCCACCCACCCACACACACACACATATTATATATATAATTAATACATGTACATATGTATATCTCCATCTGATCCTTGTATCTCTCTGATTTAGAATTTGGAACACAGAGCAATGTGAGCAATCTGTGGCTCCCTCAGATTTCAGTACATGAGAAATTGGCCTGGTGTTGACCTCAATTTCCATGGTGGGGGTGAGAATACCAAAATTGAATTCATTGGGTTTATGTTGACTTTTCTCTATTTTCAAATATATGTATTTGAAAGTTATGTGTGTGTATAATGTATAATCTTTTACACCTTATCATACTTGTCTTTTTAAATAATTCTTTAGTTTACTTCTTCCTTTTCATGCTATATTATCCAAAATTTCTAGAACAGTGTTAAAAAATAATATTCATACAAACTTATTATTTGTTCTTTCTGATTTTAATGTCACTAGTGTTTTACTATTAAGTAGGAGTTAAGATATTTATCCTTTTACATACCAAAAAAATAAAAAAAAAGAAAGAAAAACAAACTTTATGAGAAATACATTCTATCAGCTGAGAGCTGAGAGGGGCATCAGTCTTTTTCTTCTTATTACTTTTATAGCTAGATAGATGTTTAGGAACAGATTTAAAAATGCTTAAGTTTTTTTGGAGGGTGGCAAATTCCCCTGGTAAGGATAGAATCATTATATAAATGTATATACACCTACAAATGCTAAGGGTTTGCTATTATTTTCTTCATGTTAATATATTTTTTTCATGAACGTGATTTTACTATTGTTTCTTGGTGCATTTTCTTATCTTTTATCTATCCAATCTTTTCAGTTTCAACATATTGCTAGCTTCCTAAAGTGAAGTGAATAGCTTTCCACTGAAAATAACTGCTTTGATTAGATACTTTAAACAAATTGACACGTTAATTTTGGTGACTATTTTGCTGATCACAAATTGCTTTAGTCAGAAGGTCAATTAGTAGAAAAACGGAATCTGTAAAATATTTAAATATACAGCTAATGGGCTGGGAAATATGTGTTTAGAAAAAGACACAGGCAGTATTTACTGCATATAAAAATTTCACCAAGGAAGGAGAGTTTATATATTTGTTGTTGCTTTTGTAAGAGGAAAAAAAAAATCAATGCTGTTCGGTTCTGAAGGGACTTTGGCCACACAAGCCTCATCTGAAGAGACAGCAAGTTAGACCCAACACTGGATGAATACAAATACACTATTTACTGTGTATATCAGAAATTAACAGCATTTAGGCTTTGCATGATGATAGTATAACTGCCTTGCACCTAATGAACCTAAGAAGAGAAGAAGAATTAAACCCAAGCCCAAATCTACCGAGTCAACAGACATTTAGAGAATGCTGGTGAGGAGGTCAGGTATGGGACTAGGCACTGGGTCATAGGCATGAGAAAAGACGGAATAATTATTATGCCTTTAATAAAGTGATATACATGGTTATCGAGCTCTCACAAATGAATGCAGTGGTTTATCATGCTTTCTCATCACAATAATTAGAGCGATGACTTGACTCACAATATTTCTACAAAGGTTTAAAAGACGAGTATGTTCAATCAGATGTGTTTCTGCCTTTTTTCTCTCCTTCCTTGTCAGTTGAGAGAGAACAGGAAGTCAAGCTTATGGTATTATACTGCAGGATTCTTGTGTACCTGCAGTCTTATCCGGTATTCCACCTTAATGTGTTTAATAAAAAAGAGGACTAATGAAAAAGCTTCATATCAAATATGCTTACACTGCAAATTTTGCTAACACCCTTTTCTGTACTTTGAAATCCCACACATGCTTCAAAATCCAGTTTAAGTATCCACTTACCATACGGGAAGCCTTCTGGGGGCCCCAGAGGAATGAAAGGGGTGCCGGTCAGTATTTATTGGTCACCTACTAAGGGCCAAGTGGTCTGCTAGGTCCTTGAAAGACTGTATTTCATTAAGTCCTCAGAAAAACTATTTATAACAGACATCATCTCCCATTATACAGTTCAGAAAACAGGCAAAAGCGATGATATTGCTCAAAGTCATCAACAAATAAATACCATCGCCTGGCTTTATACTATGTCTTACTAACTTAAATCACCCTATTTATTCCACAAGGCAGCCTTTACTCCAAACTCCCACACAATTGTGTTGACCTGCCTTAAAGGGCTGAATGTATGTTCCCTACTTTTAAAAGTACCAATTTTTGTGTTGATATATAAAAGTGTTATTAAAACTTGACTTAGATTTATTTATATGCATTAGCTGGAAACCAGGTAAAAGTCACAGTCAGCAAATGGTTAGAAACAAAGACACCTTTGAATTTATGCCTGTCAAACAATATAGGGAATGAGAAAATTAGAGGAATAAATAAAATGTGCCCACTTCAACAACATTTGATACCTAACAGAATATACTTTTTTTCTCTTACAATGTTTTCTCATGCTTGGCTATCTTTGGGGACCTTATTTTGCTTTAAAGTCTTAATTTAGAAAATTCCCTCAAAGAGGAAGTTACCGCAGTCAAGATAGACAAGGTAGTTGTGTGTGAATGTGACAGTCACCTTACAGTGTACTGATGGGCTATCCTATTAGTCACTGGCAAAGATATTTACTAAAGCATGTGGTTCATATTGGGCAAAAGGACCAATTTTGGCCTCTCTTAGAGCAAAGAATTCCCCATTAGGCACCAAAAGCAACCCCGGGAGATGGCAATTACAAGCTAATAGGATCATTTATTTCTGTGCTTATATTTTCACCTGAAAGAAATACATTAACCACTAAAGGGAGTCCTTAAGAGAGAGTGTATAGCAGCTAAAAAGGACAGTTTTATTCTCTTACCTTGCAAACCACATGATGAGCACAACAACAAAGCTGTGACCCATGTCTCACTACAGCAAGGGGAGGAGAGTTGCAGAGTAAGAAACTATTTAGAGGAAGCGATTCTGGGTCTGAGATTCATCAGAAAAATCACAAAATAGCTTCCAAGACCAGGCGTTACCATATTAATAAAGAATTAACAAATGTTCATTAAGATCAAAGACAATGCACTGTGCTAGACACCAAAGAGATAAATACAGAAAGCTCAGTTAGTGTCCAACTCCAGAATTGGAAACTAAGGAGGTGCTATGATTCATTGCAGCAGTATTCACAGTAGTTAAGATATGGAGACAAACTAAGTGTCCATCCATGGATGAATGGATAAATTACCATATATATTATAATTAATATATGTTATGATACCATGATTAATATATAATTATTATAATTCATATGTAATGAAATATTATTTAGCCTTAATAAAAAAGGAAATCCTGCCATGTGCAACAATGAGAATGAACTTGAATGAGGGTATGCTATGCAAAATCAGCCAAATGGAGACAGATAACTACTGCATATCACTTTTATGGGGAATCTAAAATAATTCAACTTAGAGAAATAGAATATAGAATGGTGATCGCCAAGAGTTGGGCAGTAGGAAAAAATGGGGAGATGTTCGTCAAAAGGTATACACTTTCAGTTATAAAATAAATGATCCCTAGAGATCTCTGTTATTTTTTCAACTGAAAGAAATACATTAACCACTAAGGAAGTTAGTTACAACACAGTAACTATAGTTAACGATAATGTATTATATGCTTGAAAATAGTTAAGAGGTTAGATCTTAAGTGTTCTTCATGCACAGAAACACACATATCCATAAACATACATGCACACTGTAGCTATGTCAGGTGGCAGATATGTTAATTAGTTTGATTATAGGAATCATTATATAAGATATTCTTACATCCAAAAACCATGTTGTACACTTTAAATGTATACAATTTTTATTTATATTTTATTTATTTAAAACTCTTAATAAAAAGAGTGAGACCAAATATAAGGCCAAGTTTCATAATCTGATAGCTGTCTGACATGGGAAAATTATGTCTCGCTGTCCTAATCTGTAAAATGGGAATAGGGCTTCTACTAGAGTTTTTGTTTGTTTGTTTTTGTTTTTGTTTTGCAGTGTAAGTGGTAATACTTTTATGGCATTTGTCATAGTGCTTAGCAGAAAGTTAGAAACTAATAGATGACATTGTGGTCATTATTTTCATCATTCTTGATATAGCAGAATGGATTGGCATGAGGCTATCTTTGAGACAGAGTTATGACAAAGTGTAGGAAATAACTTTTAAAGAGTAGGATGATAATATACCCTGCAGTCCCCAACTCCCGGGCCAGACCGTGGCCTATGATGACCTGGGCTGCAGAGCAGGAGGTGAGCGGCAGGTAAGGGAGCGAAGCCTCATCTGTATTTATAGCCGCTCCCCATCACCCGCATCACCGCCTGAGCTCCGCCTCCTGTCAGATCAGTGGTAGCATTAGTTGCAGGGAAACAAGCTCAGGGCTCCCACTGATTCTGCTTTATGGTGAGTTGTATAATGATTTCATTACATATTACAATGTAAGAATAATAATAGACCTAAAGTGAACAATAAATGTAATGCACTTGAATCATCCCAAAACCATCACCACCCCTGGTCCATGGAAAAACTGTCTTCCATGATACCAGTTCCTGGTGCCAAAAACATTGGGGACCACTGATAAAAAAAAGGATGGGACAAATTTGAGAGACTTTGCAAAGCTAAAGTCATGTAATATGCAAAGTACAGGGAAGGAGGACATAGGAAGAAGCCTTTGAGTTCTCAGAGATCTGTTTCGCATAAGCCTTATGGGTCATGTTTGCTCATATCCACACTAGCATTTAGGAAAGATCTCTGATTGGCAGAAGTGTGGGTGGAAAATCAGATCCTGTGTGTAAGTGAAGGGTGTTAAGGGCTTCTCAGTATTGTTTGTTCAAGGTCCCCCATCATCTCTAGTCACCTCCGCCTCTCAGGCACCTTCATAAATAGTCCCTTACTGAATAAACTTCCCTCAATTACTCTGACTGAATGTGCCATCAGTTTATCAGTTTCCTGTCCAAATAAAATATGAATGGATGAAGTCATGAATGCTGCCTCCTGAATTGGGGAGTAATTATAAAAGACAAGTTATAGCTCTTCTGGTGCTATTTTTTTAAAGTTTTTTTAAATGCTTCTTTGCACCCTTCCTCCAAGATGGTGGAGAGTCTCCAGTGCATGTGAAGTAGCCGCTGCATTCAATGTAAGAGATAACTACATGAACAGATGGAGATTACACAGGTAAACCTACCTGGGGATTACACACATAACTGGTTGTTGGAATTTCTTTGCATTTCTATCTTTGGACCCTAATATCTTTGAAACCACACTTTACTGGCCATGACTGATCACGAGTATCTCCCCAAGGACCTAAAAACCACCCAGAGTTATTCAAAGACTGCAGGAGATCCTGTATGGATATCTCACTAAAATTCACTTAAACTCATGAAAACATGAAGAGCCTCTTACCATTGGGGAATAATTATCTAACACACGAAAACCTAAATCTACTCCTTTCTATTTTGGAAGAGACCATGACTGAAGACATTTGCTGCAACATTCTTAGATGGGGTAGAACACTGGAGGACCTGAGCCACAGGAGTGGCCCGGGAGTGGCACTCAACATGCTAGTGTTCTCGACCACTTGGAGGACTGCTTGAGGAGCCCTATTAGACAGACAAGGAACGGGGGCAGAATGGAATATTCTAGTCGTCTTTGGGAGCAGAATCATCACCCTACCTACACCAAGCTTGGGCCGTGAGTCTCCACTCAGCCTCTACCTGCAATACCTGTGTAGCATGGACAACCACAGCACTAAAAGGGGTGTCTGAAAAATCTAAGGGATTGATCAGATGGAGATCCCACACCTACACTGGAACTGAACTGAGCCTAAAGGAACATCTCCTGGTGGAAAGAGTAGAATCCAGACACCCGTTATAGGCGATGACTCAAGTACCTGTAGGTGACAGGTGCTTGGATTAGATAGACGTGATTGTGATTTCTGGTTCTTCCTCTATTATAGAGTAGTGGGTGATTTTATATATATATATGTATATACATACACACACTGAGAATGTATAAAACGTTCTCAGAATTGCATTTAGAAATTATCAAGTATTTGATAATTGGCAGCTGTTAGTATTCTAGCAATATTTTGTAAGAGAGCAAAACATGCATTTGTTAAATTGGCAACATTCTACCCTTTCATTTATAATGTTATGCAAGCCTAAACTTTCATTCCATGATTCTTAAATGTCATTTTCCTCAGACGACACTGCTATGGGAGAGAATTTCTAAAATGCATCTCTCCTAGGAGGTCCCCATTGTTTTCTACATCTACAACATTCCATTCCTTTGATTTTCTAAGAAGTTTGGCCAACAGGAAAGCACAAAAAGGTTTAGCACTTAATATACAGATTCAGAGATACGTTTATCTAGGAAATATTTTATCTTTATCTTGTTTTGTTCCTGCCTGGTTCCTGCAGAGACATGGACTGGGCACTTACAATATAAAAATATAGCTTACAGTGCATTCAAATCACATCAGTGCAGAAACTAATAGAGAAGAAACGATGAAAGGAAAAATATAGTTTTACAACAGTTTAAATAAATGAAGAAAACGACATATAATAAACACACAGTACTTGTACTTCCATCATCGATAACACGTTTATATTTAATAGAAAACACATTGAAATTATCTTTAGATTGACATATACTCTACTGAAAGATAACTTCAAAACCCATAATCAGTCTTGACTTTTTTCCTTCTGAAATACTATGCTAAATATATCTTAGTTGTACCTCGATAACACAAATTTGATTAAACTGGAATCCCCTTTGTGTTCTCTGCGGTATATTGTTTATATTGGTGTCAATCAAAACTAGAATCTAAGTTGATCTTGTAGGAAGAACATTACAGAAACTTTTCTGTTAGCATGGAGGAATGGGATAGGTGCTATACTGGGCATTCTATTCTCACATTGTTTTGAAACTCTTTTTGACGCAGCTTTGGGCGTATATCCCAATGTTTTACTTTGTTGGGGTCTTTCCATCTCAGTAAGAGCAAAAGAGAGACACTCATCTAGAAGTCCACAAATGTGGGAGGTGTTAATCAGCAACGGGCTGAGTAAACAGTCCGTTTTTACATATCATAAAGCTACAGAGGTGGTCTGCCCCATTGGGAGACTAAATTGAGTCTTGGCTGTAATGATTCCTGTATTTCCTAAGATATAATAAAAAGGGAGGATGTGTGATTCGAATAAAGTGACTCTATGTTTCCTTTCACAGGAAATTGGACACAAAATAGCTCTTTTTATAATATCTCTGGATTTAAGGGGTTATTTCCTTAGTTTTACATCATAATGGCAAATATGAACCATCAAGTACAATCTTAACTGTTAATAATGGAGACATAGAAGAGGATATCATGTTTGGTGTTCTGCTTAGATTGCTAAGGATTGTAATAAATGTCATACAGAATTTATCTCAATTATTCTTTGCAATAATTCCATGGGGTTGGAATTTATCTCCTTTAGTTTATAAACCTGGACACTTGTAATTTAAGTAACTTCCCTAAATTTTCAGAGTTCCTCTAAAGTTTCTCTTCTAAAGTAGGAAGTGTGTTCTCATAAGCAAGTCAGAGCCAAGATTTATATTTTCCCTATGTGATGTTTTTGCAGAATGAGAGATAAGAGACAAAATCATCCTTGTGGTTTTATGTGGGATTAGTTCAATCTGAATAACAGTACCTGGAACACAGTGATATACATAATACAAGTTCAATACATGTCAGTTGCTATTAATCACAGTATTGCAGAGTTTACCACAGCAGAATTTTATTTTATTTGTTTCATTGTCATAATTGACTCACCTAGTAGCCCTTAAAAAAATAGGCATCCCTAAATAGGTAAAATAAAAGATATTAAAGAGGCGGGAATTAAAGAATATTAATACTCGCTAAGGTAAAAATACGGTGAGGTATTTACCCAGCCTAAGTTCCTGTCTTATTTGCTTAATAGGTCTTTATAGATGATTTTTGTCATTGGTTTGTAACAGATTAACTGTTAGAGCTTCTTTCTAAAATTTTTAAATTTCTCACAGACCCATGTCCTTTTCACAGTTCCTTGGTCACAGATTTCCTCTTTAACATAAACCAGTTGTTTTACAAAGTGGGCACCATCTGACTGGAGAGGATCTACTGTATATATCTGGATACATCCATTTGGATACATGGAAAACATAAGTCCTTCTGGTTATGGTGGATTAAAACAAACTTCCCATTTGAACACGTTTCCAGTTACTGAGAATTTTTCCATTTCTTGCCTATTCCTTTCACGGTCCTCTCAAGTAAACATTTACTTGCCTTTCTATTCCTATTGCCATTTTTAATTATGAGGATTTATACGAATGAAAATCCAGTAATGTTGATTTCATTGTTCTGAAGAACTTTATGCAAAGTTGTGAAGGGTATGTTTTACATAAATTGTCAGTTCTAGGACATGCAATGATCCCTTATAGAAACAACTGTATATATATATTTGTTTAATACTGACTATACGTATAGATGAGAAGGATGCTATGGAAAGTGGTAGTAATTTAAATACTGGCTCTGACAGTCATAGCAACTTACATTTTTTGAGTTTATTTTGTGCCATATTTGGCATCAAGCACTTAGAAAACAGTGTTGTAATAATTTTTTCCTTTTTTCTTTTTTACAAATGAGGGAAACAAGGTACAAATTGGCTAAGTAAATTTTCTAGGTTGCTATATTTCAGAGTCTGCATTGATTCACACTCTGAATGGCCTGTTGTTGCAACCCACCTGCAATGCCACGCCTATCAAGTATTTCTCTACCCAGGAAAATGAGACAGAGAAGACAAGATGACAAGAGAAGTGGTGAAAAAAAAATTCTGTCCCTGACAACGCACCTAGCCTGTTTACTCATATTGGCTACCTGCAAAACCAAATTGAAGATGGTTCTCCACCACACCCCCAACTTCAGGAAGGAAAATATGACTTTGTTTCAGGTACCTGCTCTGGGTACTGTCCCTTTATGTCCTTTCCTGGGTCACCAATCCCTATTTGATGCCGTATCTTCTTGTTATTCACTTCTATGCCCCATCCTCAAATGACAGACAAGGTAATTTTGACACATTCTGATCCACATTCTCACACTCTATGGTAAGAGAGACTTGCAGCATTTGCTAAATAGGTGCCCTTACTGGCCAGGCAGGTCCCTTGTTTTGTCCTCTGGACAATGTTAATAATATGTAGGACTGATGGCTGGATTCAAGATCATAAAAATAGCACTAGTTTCCATTCCATTATTTTTATTTTTCAAAGAAGTCTCTGAAATTGTTATTCTGAAACATTTAAAATATAACTACATCCATCAAACAAATCCAACTTGACTTGCATATGTGAATAAATGAAAGGGGTGCCACGTGTCTTAAAATAACAAGAAAACCTGTCACTGGTGCCATCACTCTTAGACTCTATGGAGCAAATGACCTCTTTATGGAAAGCTACAGATTCCCCGAAGAGAAGTGCTCCCCTGGGAGAGCAGTCATTAAGTTCCCTGAAGTGACATCTTCATAGATCTGCCAAGACACGAGGGCAACAAGTGATTTAATTACTGAGTAGATTCTCCTTCCCTGAGGTCCCTTCCTGAAAGTGCATGAAACAATTCTCTTCAAATTTATTTCTGAAATGTGTCATCATTGCACATCTTTTTATTATTTGCACATAAGCAGAGAGATGGATTCTTTTGCAGATGTATTTATTTGAATAAGATCTTGGGAGTTTTTTCTTTTTTCTTTCTTTTTTTTTTTTGGATCAACTTTGATGCTAGTTCTCTGTGGAATAAAAACGAAAACAAAACAAAACAAAATTTGCCTATCATTTCTACAGTCAACTTTACCTGCTTGTGAGAGAGTGTGGTTATTCACATAATTGAATGAGAATCTGTTTTTCTCTAGTACTTTCTGGTACTCTAGGTAAATCTTTTCTCTCTCTTCCTCCCTCTCCTGCGTGTTCTCTCTTTCTCTCTCCATTTAACATTTATTGTGTGCATTATCTGTTCCAAAAACTGGAGAGGGTATTAGATATACTAATAAGAGTTCATGTAAAAGGCAGATTCTAAGCATTTTACATATATTAACTTATATTTAATTAACACTACAACTATATGAAGTCAGTGATATTGTTATTCCCATTTTAAATATAATAAAATTGGAACAATGAGAGGTTAAATAGATTATCTAAGTTTACCTGGCTGATAAGGGACTGGGTGAAGATCTGAACTGAGGATATTTGCCTACAAAAACTGTTAACTATAAACATTACATTGTTGTGATAATGTATACTAATATCCAAGGAGAAAAAAATAAAAATGAGTTGCTTTGAGAGTTCTCTTAAATGACTTTCATGACTAAGGCTACCAGTTAAAATAGAGTACATTAAATTAAATTTGAATTTCAGAAAAACAATAAATTATTTTAAGTATGTTCCAAATATTGTATGAGAGATATTTATACTAAAAATGTTTCCATAGTTTACCTGCAATATAAATGTAGCTGCCTGTCTTAGAGTGGTTTTGGATTTGATAACTCTACTCATTGTTATTGTTTAAGTCAATTACTATTTTTGTATCACACATATTTTACATTATATATTATATAATAAACATATAATATATACTGCTATATACTATGTACATACATAATTTATATATTATCATATGAATTGATACAATTTATATATAACATACATTACATATTCAAAGAGTTAGGCTCAGAGGGCGCATAAAATCAACCACTTAGAAAGTTGTAGAGTAAATTACTTATTTCTGTCTTCAACACACTATACCATGTGGTCTCTTATTTAATCGAAAGTGTTCCAACTTCCTCATGGCTCAACAGGAAAGAAAAAAAAAAATGAATCCAAAGCAAAGGTAATTCCGAGGAATTGTTTTTGTAAAATATAATCTCAACAATTTTGTTATTATAATACATTCAGCTTTAAGGAGACATAATTTAATGACTCACACTATAGACAACACAGCATCATGTTATAGTTGCGTACTGATGGCATTCCTCTGCTAGGCTGATTGTGGAAGTGATCATTTCCATTTACCAAAACATCTCCAAAGTGCTCTATTAAAAGACTTTAGCAATCTCAATCTCCAGGAACTCGAAGATTTCGTCTTGTAAGTGAATGAGAGAGAATAATTCATAGGTACTGAAGTTTATTCTTCTAATGCCAATAAAAACAGCATACATCGTGTGGAGGTTGAGACGCTTCGCATCGGGAGGTAAATAACCACACAGTTAGAGGTCCCTCCCTCCTTCCCACCCACTACAAGCCGAGCTCCAGGAGAGAAAGCACATCCGGTGCTGTCGTCTGTTTCACTAGCTCTGTGTGGTCTCATCACTGACAATCACCTCAATTATTTACACATCCCATTTTCAAGAAAACCCTGGTAGCCTCTTTTTTTTTAAACTCTTGAAAGAAATGCATGGAGATGAATTTCATCTTCAGGGACATGCACCAGAGAAAAAAACATGTACTCTTTCAATATAAGCTGCTTGGGAGAAGACTGGCACATAGTAGGGTCTTTAAGTCCCCTATGTAATGGCCTAGGTTTACCTTGTTTAACTTTTACCATTAACATGACACGACCCCTTCTATTTATGAGTGAATACATAAACAAGTAAGGAAATGATTAGTGGGTGAATAAACAAGTTACATCATATATAGACAATTTAATCATATACACCCTCAAATATATGTATATATAATGATGAAATATAGATATCATTTAATCATATCTATGTTTATGTCTATAAAATATAGACATAATTTAAATCACTTAATCATACATATATATGTGTGTGTATGTGTGTACACACATCCAACAGACCATTCAGGTACTACTGGAATTGCCCCTGTACCATATATTTTTTAAACTCACAACATATGATACGTTAGTAAACAATTTGAGTCCTTGTCTATACCCCCATTTCTCAGAAATTTTTCTACAAACCCAGCTTAGGAAGTAGTTGAGAAAAACAGGTTGAACAGTGGGGAGAACTTTTTCTGCTTCAAGGAACTAGCACTAATCGATTCTACCCACTACACACATGCTTCTGACCATGACTGACGGAGCCAAGTAGCTACACCAGCTAAAATTAGTTCTTGCCTGTTTCCTGGTGGAGAAACAGAGGCACAGCCTGCACCGAACAAAAGAATAAACATCAGAAGTCTTCTCATACACACAACTACTGAAAGCAATGTTTAGGATTAAGGATTTGTTTTGGTTCTGCTCTGACAGGTGACACTGATAGAATTGCTCTCAAGCAGATGACTGGATTCTAAATGTGTCAAGGAACAATTTTCTTATAAATGAGACCTGCAAGGAATTTATCCCATCCTAGGTCATCAAGAAAAGGACACTGGATGGATTGTCCAACCTCATTAAAAAGTGTCAAACATCAGCCTGTGCATTGAGCAAGTTACTGAATTTCATTCGGCCTACGTCACTACTCTACAGAAATAGAGATGATGAGTAAGTGTTCATCTTACTTCTAGCTGTGACATTTAATATTTAACTGCTGTGAGATTTTCTGCATTAGAAGAAAAGTGGATGTATTCCAACCCCAGGATTAAATTTCAATTGTTACCAACTTTAAAAGAAAAGCCCAATCTTGCTTAAGCAAACAAACATAAACCATGTTTAGCTAGGGGTGAACAAATGTGAAATAAGCATTCACAGAGTCTCTACTAAGTTGAACAAATGATGCTTGGAGCAAGGCTCATTTGGGGCCTGACTTCATAGTCCATGTTTCTCCTACTAAACCAAGCAGTGAAGTTTAATTTCGAAGGATTCTATGATTTAAATAATTGCTTCAACATGTTCTGTTATTGTATTTTAACAAAATGATAGCATGATAGTAAGTTAAATCTTAAAGGGTCATTTCCAGTACAATGTCTAGGGTGAACATCTTCCTAAAGTTTTGAAGTTTAGTAAATATTACAGTTTTTTTAAGCTAAATTATCACATGATAATGCTTCTGTAAAGCAAAAGCTCACGTTAAAGCTAAGTGATGTTATCTAATCAGAGATTGTGCTGTTTAACTCTCTCTTCTCTCCCTCCTAGTTGATGATATGATTATATGATTGACAAAGTTGTACATTTTTTGGAACTGACCTGCAAGTACAGGTTGAAACATGTGGATGCTGTTTTCTCAGTCCAGAGTAGAAAAGTGGCACAGAATCCAGATAAAGATACAGTATCCCTAAATTTTCCAAGGTCATCTGGATATGCTTTTCAATAATGATTGAGCAAATAGTTAACTAAATGTCAGTTAACTTCTTTTGCTTTTCTTTGTCATGCTTTCCACCAATAGGGTCACAAACCCAGAAAATCAAAATAAAAGCTTTTATGAGATCACTTGTACTGTTATTTGGATAGAAAAGTATGATCATTGAGGTTATTAAAGGAACGTGTACAATATCCAGGCCTTGGAAGAAATGGCATTTATTTTAGCAACTCACCAAGAGAAAAAGATTTTACTTTTGATGTTACTTGATATCACCTCTAGGAAGAAGAGATCAGGACACCGGATGGCTCCACTTGACCTAATTTTAACTAATGACATTTTAATTTTTTTACACTGTCACTACCTAAAATTATATCATATCTACACATGTATTTACTTATTTATTGTCTGCTTCATCCAAAGGCTGAATACTCCATGAGGACAGCTGACAGATTGGCCATATCCATTTTTGTGTCTCCAAATCATAGAACAGTAGCTAGTACATAACAGTCACTTAACCATTTTTAAATCAATGAATAAATAACATTAGAGAATTCAATGAATAAATAACACTGGAGAATGTTGCCTACTATGAGCCATAAAAACATGGTCATCTGGCCTTCGGCAAGTAAAGGAAGGCAGCGTATGAGCAAGACTCCCTAGACCAGCACTGTTAAATAGAGCTTTCTGTGATGATGATACCAGCCTATATTTGTGCTGTCCAATATGGTAACCACTAGCTACATATGGCTACTGAACACTTGAAATGAGAAGTTTTAATTTAATTCAACTTAAATAATGAAAATTTAATTTAAAATCACTACAGGTGATTAATGACTATCATATTGGAAAGCACAGTTCTGTACATTAGAGCCAACTCACCCTATGCTAATTCCACTCCCCTTCCAAAAAAATTTTTGAAAGGGAAAATGACCTTCTTGTTTCATAGCTCTCCACTCCCTAATTCCCTGCAATTCAGATAACTGATTATTCTGTTCGTTACCTGGTCCTTACTCCATACTCCAAGGCATTCCCTGCTAAGAAGATTTTGAGAAGCTTTAATTATGTAGCTCGAGGGATGCTTCCTAGCATCTACCCTTGCCCAACGTCACCCAAGTCTCCCCTCTGTGCTCTTATTGCCCTATCACATGTTTGTCTTTCTCACTAGACCACAAGTTCCTTGGGTAGTGTGATTAGACATTGTTTCAAAAGTATCTAATACAAAGCATGCAGTAGTTGCTCAATAAATGTTAAATAACTGACTAGAAGAGGGTGAAGTAATAGATCATCCTGACTGTGAATCTCACGTGGACCTTTTATTTTCCCTTGTATGATAGCTGATATTCTTCCTTGTCTCTGAGACACTAGCCTACTCATTGACTCCAGTCCTGTCAAGGCTGCCAAACTCTTGCCACATAATCCTGCTCTTCCTACAACCCAAAGCTCTGTATCTGATGGAATTCCCACTGGAGACCATTCCTATGAGGGTCATTCATTCATTCAAAATTTCATCCAAAACCCACTGTATGTCAGGCATCATTCGTGGTCCTCGGAGTATGCAGTCCATATGGTAGACAAAATACTAGCACTCACAAAGCTTTCTTTTACTGGGGAAGAAAGAAATTGTCAAATAACTGTACATATGACCGAGGAGTTTCTGATAATGGTCAGCACTTTCAAGGAACAAAACTGGACAAGGTAAGGGAAAGGGGAAAGGAGAGATTGAAGAGGATGTAGAGGCCTCAAGAGTGTTGGAACCTGAGAGAGGAAGGGAAGACTCTCGCTGGTTATATGTCCAAGCCCACGTGATTATTGCAAGTAAACACCTGTGCTCTTGTATCATATTTTAGCCTTCTTGCATCTTCCATAAAAACTTCCTTGTCTTCCTTCCTTCCGATGGCATTTGTGTCCCTACCATGTTTTCCAAGTCAGGGCACACTTAAAAAAAAAACAAATCCTTCATAATTTTTATCATAATACACTAGGCTAAACTTCTCATAGCCTTGAAGCCACTGCTTTTTGAATAAGGAGAATTTCTTTGTTTCAGGCTTAAGTTCCCTGTGGATTTGACCTGCTGATGGGTGCTGGTGAAGTTGAGGATTTTATGTCCTCACATAAGCACACATGCACATGTACTGTCCTCAAACCAGGGGGGAGCATCCTCTTTGGAGCCCTCCTCCCTCTGACTGTGCTGGCACCAGTTCACAAATCTTATTGCAAGCAGATTTATTTTTCTTGTTATTTTCTAGCCCGCCCTATTATTTCAACCTTTTATATTTTTTTTCCTCGACGGCTCCAGTTAGTCTTATGACTATGTTTCTTTCATTAAAAGCCTATACTTAACACAACCTGGGGTTCACTGTAATTAGCATGTTGCACACAATTGGGAGGAATGCTGTGGTTAGGGCATGCGTCCTTTACAAAGAATTTTTTTTAATTGTAAACTGCTTATTTTGCTAATTTCTGTTAAGAACTTTAAAAATATAACGTTCACAGCCCAGCAGGTCAAAAAGAGAAGTCCTTCTTAAAGAAATGAGTGAATATTGAAAGAATCGAGTGTACGCGAGCCATTCTGCCAACATCTCCCTTCATTAGTTCTAGAAGAATTCTAGGATGGATTTTAGCCTCCTGTGTCTTGGTTCCTCATGAGAATCTTTATTGGGCTTGAAGACGCTGAGAATTTTATTTTTCTTTCCCTTCTTAAAGCTAGTTTAATAATGATCAACAGCCTCTTCCAAGTGGTCTGTAGACATCTCTGTCTCTGATAGTTAAGGTGTTGTAAATGAAGTACAATACTGGAATAGCCAGGCAAATTCTGCTGGGACCTCCAGGAGCATCTTTAAGATATCATCAAGAGGCCCTGCCACTAATCATTTATGCGCAAGCCTAACAAGCGTCCCAAAGAGGCAAAGCAATGTAGTAGTTCCGACCATGGGCTCTGGGTCCAAGCTTCTGGGGTTCAGATTCTAGTTCTACCACTTACAGGGTCCTTACCCAAGACATTTAACCTCTTTAGATCTAGTTTCCTTATCTATAAAGTGGGAGTTATCAAAATAGCAACATACCTTATACAATTGTTATGATGATCAGATAGTTAAAATATAGGTAGGAAAGTGCTTAGAACAGTGCCTGCCATATATGTGCCAAGGAAGGGACATTACTACAGAGCCATTCAAGCATGTAATTAGCACATTTGAGTTCAGGTTCTGTGCATATGGTGCATATGAACTAAAGAAAGAGCTAACAAACCTCAGCGCAAATGTTGCATAGAGTCAATTTATTCGTTGCACATCGTGGATGACACCTAAGGCTCTCTTCCATAACCTAGGCATTGCTACTGGGAAACTCTGACATTTTCAGAGCCTCACTTATGAAGCAAGAAAGCAGCAGAGGCTGGGTAAAGATGTTACATGCACATAAACAAGTCATTCACCCTGCTCAACTCTTGGACCACTGCAGACATTATTAATGGATCAGGCACTCCGTCTTATAGAGCCAGGGCGTAGCCTCAGGCTCCTTTTCAACTTTCTGAACCAGACAGCTAGGATGGTAAACTTCCCTGTGGAGGCTGGTCTATATTATTTCTGAGGTTTCCTTCCAGCTTCAAAATTCAATGAGTCTAAGAGTATAATTAGGACTTGAACATGCAGTTTCAGTTGGTTTTACCGGGAAATTAAAGCACAAGGATATGTAATCAATGTCAGGTAGACATGACTAGTGTTCACCAGAAACAAACCCATCAGGCCTGCCTAAAAGGCCATCTTGGCATTGAAAGTTTGCTCGGCCATATATGTTTTTTCCTCCCTTTGATCTATGAACGATGAATGTTTAACTTCATGAATAACTTACTGATGGAGGCTTTCTACCTTCTAAGGTAGCACAGTGTATCTTTGGATAAATCTGCTGATCAAAGCACTCTTTGGATTAGAACCAATTAACTTCTGTTTCTCTTTAATATGCCTCCCATATTAATATCAGCTATGACTGAATTTACTGAGGTTGCACATAGTCGCAGCCAGCTCTTCTGTTCCCTCTGATTTCTTATTGCCAAATTAATTACCCATAGGCCTTTAAAAATAGCCTTCTAATGGTACACGTATCTTTTTTTAAATCTTCACCATTTCAGTTGTCTTACTTTGAATGCTATCTAATTTGTTCATTGGTGTCCTGTAAAGCTTGTAGTCACTCTTCTCTATACTTGGTAAGTATCATCTTTCCTCTTTTTGTCTTACTATAGCATGGACTGATTTGGGGGAAAACTGCTGTGTCATCCACATGACTTCTTTTTTTTTTAGGGGGGGGAGTGGGGAGGGCAGGCATATTGCTGCTCTGTCACCTGGGCTAGAGTGCAGTGGCATCATCACAGCTCACTGCAACCTCAACTCCTGGGCTCAAGGCATCCTCCTGCCTCAGCCTCCCGAGTAGCTGGGACTACAGGCATGCGCCACTATGCCCAGCTAATTTTTCTATATATATTTTTACCTGTCCACATAATTTCTTTCTATTTTTAGTAGAGACGGTGTCTCACTCTTGCTCAGGCTGGACTCGAACTCCTAAGCTCAAACAATCCGCCCGCCTCAGCCTCCCAGAGTGCTAGGATTACAGGCGTGAGCCACCTCGCACTTATCAGTTACCTTTAATTTACAGGGAAAAACTGTAAGGGAGCAATTGCAAACTCTTTGCAAATTCCAGAGGAAAATACTTACAGACTCACAGAGATTAATACCCTTACTAAAGGATAAACAGTGGAGAAGTTAGTTTTAAACTCAGATCTCTAGACTTCAAAACATATGTATTCTATTTCCTTTACTGTATCCTGATACATGTTTTAATAAACCACATATGCCCCACATTGTTTGTTATCATGCTATAGTGACAAATCTGCATTCTATTTATTTTTTTATGGACTGGTCACCCACTGAGTGGCTCGTACAGATTAGCATTGTTTGTCCACTTTACTGCCTTTCAGCAACAGATACAATTCATAATCCAAAAATAACCTTGCAACACTAGAGGGAATTACTCTTTGTAAGAGCCACACTTAATTTCCTCTAAAAAATGGAGTATTAATACATGAAAATAATCACACCTCAATTTAGGTCAAATCTGCATATATCCTATTGGTGTGCGCCCCTCCCCAAAAAAAGAGAGTGACTACAGTCTCTTTTTCATTCCTAAAGAAAGTCTTAAATCTTGCAGATGTTCAAATGTTAAGATATTTTCAATGTTCAAATATTAAAATATTTTTGTATCTGACAAAATTTTATAGTTTAACATAAGGTTTATTCAGTGTTATTTAATTACCATTTGGGCAATCAGACAATTCCACAGAGATGAGAAGAATACACTAAATGAAAACTAGATCCAGCTTTTCATATTGATTCTAAGCTAAATCTTCGTAAAAGATAAGTTTGTTTTTCGATACTAGAACTGGTAGTTTAGTTGAATCTCTACCCAAATAGAAATTTAATAGTGCTTATTTCATGCTCATATGGTCAGATTTTTGGTTCAATTTGTTTGTAATGAGTTAGAGCAACTGATATGCTAATTAATGTTACTTAATTAAAAGTGGAGTTTCCATTTAGTTACAAAACGCATTAGGGTGCTGAGCGTATTGCAAGCTAGCTGACCTGATTCACATATTTGGACTCACAAAGTGAGAAGGAGTGGTGGAAAACCTTTTGGAAGTGTTGCCAAAAGTGCCAGTCAGATCCTTCTGGAAATAGACCTAGCCAGAGAATCAGAAGACCTAGATGCTCATCCTTCCTCTACTGCTATTTCACTCTGAAGCTTGCATGCCAGCTCTTAAATCCTCAAAGACACAATTTTCTATGAACAAGGCATGGAATAGGATCAGATAATGCCTAGGCACACTTTCTTGTGAGCCCATGACCAAAATTTAAAGGTAACCGAGGGAGCTGACTCTCTGCTCGGCCATGTTCTAGCTCTGTAATCTTAGAGTATTTAATATCTCTGATCCTCATAATCAGGATGAAGTGCGGGAAAGTGTGGTACGTGCATGGCACTGATGCTCAACAAATGGCGGAGAAAAAAAAGATGATGACAATCATGGTCAGAAGACATAAGGAGGAGACCAACGAGATAAACAGCTGGAGAAGAGGGGAAAAGAAGAGTATTCCAGAGAAAGAAAGGAAGAAATGCTAGTGGATATACATGTTACTAATATTATAAAACTATCGTATCATCAAACTCCTGAAAATTTAACTGAATGTAAAAAAAAAAAAAAAAAAGGAAAAAAACCCCATGAATATAGGCACTGAAACATAATCTAGTTATTTTTACACAACCTTATCCACAGGGCTCTGTTAATAGGTGTTAATTAAACATATATATCATGGATAACTGAATTTTGGAAGAAAGATCACTGAAACAGAACTATATACAGAAAATAGAGCCCTCCTATAACTTTCAGAATCTGACTATGTACAGAGAATCCTCAAGACAATTTTCCAGAGATTTTTGTTTATTTTTTAACCTTTGGGGGGGGGAGGGGAAGAGAGTTGGAGATCACACAACACTAGTGTTTTGTAAAACAAACTTTAGGAAGCAAAGGAGTGGTGAAAATAAGTGAAGACTTGTATCCTAGAAAACTGGATGGAATCTCACTCCTGTCACTTAACTATATGTCACTTAATCAAATTACCCTTTGAGTGACTGTGAGTGGAGAAGATGATCCTTATTTCGAAGATGATCTCCTTTGTTTGAGAACAAGGGACTATCCAGGTAAAACTACCAGCACAGGATACAGACACAATAAATTGATGGTAATGATACAATCGATTCCAGGCACCCCAGTGAAACATCACCTTCCTCTCATGCAACCGCAAAACAATGGCAACTGTGCATCTTCCCCCATTCTGTATTTGAAATCCATTTGTTGTGAAACATCAGAGACTGATTCCCATATGTGGAACACTATGGAAGCAATTTGTTGTTCCCGATTGCTTCCTTCTTGAAACAGAATTAGAAGAAAACAGGATGGAAAGCTAAGGGGAGTTAGATGCCCCAGAAGGAAGAATCTGACATAAAATTGAGGGGGTGGGCAGAATACACATCCTGAGGTTAATGCTATTAGAAGTTAACTAATTCTTTCTGGAGGATGGATATCATGTGCAGTAAAGCATCTGCCAACTGCTATAAAATATCAGGGTATCTGGACCTGTCACTGAAACAAACCAATGAGAACAGGCCATTTCCTGCAGGGGGCATGATTAAAACCAGAGACATTTTCACAGATAATCCATCTATAAATCATGGTAATAAAATGACCATCATGACAGAAGCTCAGTGACATTTTTTCACAAGCTCAGCTGTATCCAGGCAACCAAAACATCTTAACTCAAATATAAAGAAATGCAGCCTGTGGTTCCAGGAGTCAGGAAGATGACCCCACTGCCAGATTCTCTTTTCCCAGGAGGGAAGGTGACGGGCTGATGGCCATGGGGGCTTTATATGACTCTAATTACTTCAGTTTGCTTTATTGCATGTCAGAATCAATAGACATCAGAAATACAGATGTTTTTCAACTCCTTCCCCATTCTAAGAACTGATAAACGGGATACTCTCAGGTCCATTGTACCCACATCCATGTGTGATCTGTACCTTGTTACCTTGTTGTGAGAGGCTCAACTGATCTGCGTAAGCTGGAGAGAGAGGAATGCATGCCGACATTCAGGTATTCTCTATTCAGCTTTTTGCATGTGGAATGAAAAGCACCATTTTCTGTGATATTATTGAGAAAAAGTTCTAATATGCACCATTATAGCAACTATCATGTGCTATAATGTTAGAAATATGTGCCCCTTCAAACTCAGACAAGAGATAAGAGTTCTCTTTTCACTTCTTTGAGATTTTTCTATGCAACCTATACCTGCACATTTCTTTTAGTTTACAATTAGACAGCTATTCAAACACAAGTTTCCAGTGGAGTTGCCAAAACCAACCTTCTACAAACTTCAACTTTCTAAAGAAACGTCGAGAGTCAGCTTCCCTCACCCTCTGCCTAGCAGCCCTCTGCCCTTTGGATGCAGTTTCATTTTGACATGCTAATGTAGAGTGCTTCAAGTAGATATTAATGGAAAGATTATTAATAAGTACTTCTCAGGCTCAAGTGTAATAGGCCCCACAGAAGACACAAAAGTGTTTACTCAACATTTTTTAAATGTGTTGTAAATGAACTAATTGCTTTTCCTGGGTGCTCTGCCAGGCTGGTGGCTTCATCCATGCCTTGGAGACGAGGAATACCGACATGCACTGACAGGCAGTGGTAATACTGATAGCTGGGGGTAAGAAAATAACTGGAAGCAAAACTTTAAAATCAAATATAATTTTCCCAGAGTAAAACAAGTTAGGGATTTTGGCATAGGAGAAAACAAAACTGTCTGTTAATATGAATTGTAATCTAGCATCAGAACAGGGATTAAGAAGACTATAGTAGTATATATGGAATGCCTCTATTATTTTAGGCATTACATGTGAACTATCTCAATATTGAGGTACTGATAAAAGTATTACGTATATACTATTCTCACTTTTTTATAGTTAAGGAAAACAAGGCTCTTTCCTCAATTACCTTAACTGGTGTCACATGTCTATAGTAATTGCAGAGGTACAAAACCCAGCCAGCCTTACTCAAAACCCCTTGGCCTAGCCACTGCCCCAGGCTGTAAAGTTCTTGTTTTTAATTACAAACCTCAGATTTTTTGGGGGTGTTTTAAAAGAAACAGT
This sequence comes from Lemur catta, assembly GCF_020740605.2. Classification (NCBI taxonomy): domain Eukaryota; kingdom Metazoa; phylum Chordata; class Mammalia; order Primates; family Lemuridae; genus Lemur; species Lemur catta. Next base: position 25,491,262 of record NC_059147.1, on the reverse strand, counting down.
TTGGTTTTTCTAAATATTCACATTTTAAAATGTGGTTAAGCATCTAATATATTACGGAAAAGGAATTCCACTTTCTATAAAGAAGAAAAATAAGGCTTTGGAAAATGATTGTTAGAAGCTTTATATATTTAGGAAGGAAAAATTTTAAAAAGCTGATGTGAACAGCTCAGATGAGATGCAGGCAGATCTACAGAACCTGTCCGCGCTCCATGTGGCAACACAATCTCTATTTGTTCTTGATGACCATTTGTAAACCAAGTGGATAAACCCCGGCTTTCTTCACCTTTTCTCTCCAGAAATATCCACACTGTCTAGGACAGCCAGACTGTGAGCAGCTTCAGACATACAAATACCAATCGCTTCCTCTGCTGGTGAATGGAATTTAATCAGACTAGCAAGCTAAACCAAAGTCACACAAAGGGTAACATTTGATGTGCTTAACAAGGAACCTTTATGCAACTGTTCCCATCAGTTAGACTTAGAATAATACAATGCTATTTTTACTTCATCTTGGCTTTCCGCAGAAAAGTTTAAAAGGCTTAGGATGAGTGCCAATTGTCAACAGACGGTCTCCCACCCTGGGTTAGGACTCGTTGCTGTGTCCTGGAGACCTAAGAAGGCATAGATGCGGTTGTTCCAGTCCATTCCAGAATTCACTTCCTTTTCTGATGAAATAACAACTGAGAGTGCTACAGCTCACTGGCCTGCCTCCTTCCTTCCCTTCATCCTCTGCTGTCAAGTGAGAGCCTCCAGCCCCATCAGAAAGTGTGGTGTTTATTTATTAGCTCAACACTTGCTGCACGTTTATTCCAAACTCATTTTAGTACTAGGGACAGCGGGGATAATAAGAACAAGTGACAGACACACCTTTAAGAAGCTTGCACAAAACAGGGGGAGAATACATTTAAGCCAAAATTCTAAAAATTATCTGATTCTTCCTGATTTCTCACTGATCAATCACTGAGGCTCTTCACTTCCGCATAGTGTCACTTTAATCTTATTTATTCTCGTACCTTATAGTCTGGGCTCTGACCAGTCCTTATCTGGACTACTGCCATTGTTCTTACCATATATTTTTGTTTGTTTGTTTTATTAAAATTTTAATTGAATTATAAAATGCACAATGAAAGGAAACCAGTCACGATTGTTCAACTCAATGAATCATTCCAACATAAACTCACAGGTGTCCCACTTCTCCCTGGACCAAGAAATGGAATATCACCAGTACCCAGAAGACACCTCCCAAAAACTATTCCCATTCTCCTCCCCAAAGACAACCAGTGTCCTGAATTCAAAACACTGTACACCTGGATTCAAAACTTATATAAATGAAATTACACAGTAGGTATTCTTGTACATCTGGCTTCTGTTGTTCAATGTCATGTTTGCCCAGTTCCTCAGTGTTGTGTATAGCAGTAATTTGTTTATTCTCATTGCTACAAAGTATTGAATTATATGAATATCACATAATTATTTAGTCTATTGTTGGTGATATTTTGGTTTGTTTTTTGATTGGAGCTAGGACGAATAATGTTGCCGTCAATTTCTTGCACATCTCTTTTGGTGCACATGTGCATGCATTTTTGTTGGGTAACGTACCAAGGAGTGGGATTAATGAGTCACCTGCTTATATGCAAGTTTAGCCTTAGTATTATGGACATTCAGTGTCTATTGTTTAAATTTCCATTAGCAGTGTAGAAGAGATTTAACAGCCACTATTGTTTCACAAGAAAACCTTTTCTTTATTTTATAAAATGCAAATATGATCGATTATTTGCTGCCCCTGTTTAATAGTTTTTAATAGCTGGTGATTACCCCTAGGATAATGCTCAGAATTCACTAGCACCAAAAAAAACCTATAAGATCTGGTCTTACCTACCTCTCCAGACTAATCTTGCACCTCCCCTGCTCCTGGTTTTCTCCTCTCTAACCATACTGAACCTCTCCCAATTTTACATGCATGCTGAATTCTCATCCACTGAGCTCAAACTTATCTCCCCTGAAAGGTTTTCCCAGATTCACCTGTTTTATATGGCTTCCTCCTTCCTCATTCTCTCCTGACATGACCAATCACAAGGCCCTGATGTACAATCCCTTCATTGAACAAGTCAGTGCCAGAAATGACATCATTTCCTCATGTGTTTGTCTTTTTCACTAGAATTTAAATTCCAAAAAAATATTTTCTTCTATCTGTCTTCCTCACTAGACTTTCAGTTCCAAGGAGTTGGGATTTTCCAACTTGTTCTGAGTTTTTCATGTCTCCAATAATGCTCAGCATCAAGTGGATGCTCAATCAATGCCTGTTGAATGAACACATGAATCAAGAAGCCTTAGCTTATTTGCACAATTTTTTTTCCTCTTCTCAAATTGATTCTCTCCTCTTTCAATAAACGGGTGACTTGTATTCACCCTCGAGGTTTCAACCTAAATACCATTTCTATCAGGATTTTTTTCTTTTTTTTTCTGGCCAAGCTAAGTTTGTATATCCTTGTGTATGATATTATAATGTCCCTTAAGTTTTGCCTTCAAAGCACTTGAAATACTCTTAGATCAACCCAAGATTTGTAAATTTTGCTTGTGATTCATGCTGATCCTTATCCTGTAAGTTCTAAAAGGGCCTGGAAAGCTGTTTTGTTCACCACTGGATCCCTTGTGCCTAGAACAATGCACATACACAGTGGACTTCTTAGTTCACAAAGGCACGTACTCAATTACTGAATAGCAGGTCAAAGGAATATTTTTCAACAGCTCTCATAGAGCAAAGAATCTAGTGCCATGTACACACATGAAGAAGAAATAATCAGGATCAAGTAGGTGAGAATTGGGGACATATCCACAATGATAATAGTAAGTAATCAGATCATTTGAAGTTATACTATTAAGATGTTGGAACTCCTTATATATTTTAGTTATTAATCCCTTGTCAGATGGGTAGTTTGCAAATATTTTCTCCCATTCTGTGGGTTATCTCCTTACTTTGTTGATTGTCTCCTTTGCTGTGCAGAAGCTTTTTAGCTTGATGTGATACCATTTGCCCAATTTTTCTTTGTTTGCCTATACTTTGGGGGTATTACTGAAGAAGTCCTAGCCCAGACCAATGTCCTGAAACATTTCCCCCATGTTTTATTTTGGTAGTTTCATAGTTTCAGGTTTTATATTTAAATATTTAGTACATTATGATTTGATTAGTGTATAGTGAGAGAGAGAGAAGGGTCTAGTTTCATTCTTCTGCCTCTGAATATCTGGTTTTCCCAGCGCCATTTGTTGAAGAGAATGTCCTTTCCCCAATAGATGTTCTTGGCACCTTTGTCAAAGATAAGTTCACCACGGATGTGCTGATTTATTTCTGAGTTCTCTATTCTGTTCCATTGGTCCATGTGTCTGTTTTTGTGCCAGTACCATGTTGTTTTGGTTGCTACAGCTCTGTAGTATAATTTGAAGTCAGGTAATATGATTCCTTCAGTTTTCTTCTTTGTGCTCAGGATACCTTTGGTTATTCTGGGCCTTCTGTGGTCCCATACAAATTTTAGGATTTTTTTTTATTAATGTGAAGAATGTCATTGATATTTTGATGAAAATTGCATTGAATCTGTAGAATGTTTTGGCTAGTATGGATCTTTTAATGATATTGATTCTTCCGATCCATTAACAGAGAATATTTTCCATTTTTTGTGTCCTTTTCCATTTCTTTCATCAATGTTCTATAGTTTTTATTGTAGAGCTCTTTCACTTCCCACAGTCATCTGTTTACAGTTAGGGAGATAAAGCAAGTCCTGGGGGAGGGATAACATGATTCTATCAGGTAACTAACCATCTATCATGATGATGATGATGAGGAGGAGGAGGTAGGACTTCAAGACATAACCATAAAAGTAGAAGAGAGGATGTTCCTACCAGAAAGAACAAGTGGTTATAGTTGAGGGAGAAGAGCTTCTTTAAGAAATGCCTTACATGTTGGCATTCCATCTCAAGTAAGCTGGGACAATTAAACTGTCATACTGGGAAATTTAGAATTATGACTGAGAACCTGCCAATGAGCTTGGTTTTACATGCTTAGTAGAGGCAGTTTAACCTAGAAAACCTATGCCATGAACATGAACCAACCAAGAAAAGTAATTTGTACAAAGAAGACCATAGAGCAGATTTAAAGGTAAGCAGAGAAGAGAAGAACAATGATTTAGGATTACCAGGACTTTTATGGCTTTTATAATTCCAGTCCTGAACAGGTTCTAGATATCTTTGGGTTTCCAGAGAAATCCTAATAAAACTATCCAATACATGATATTTCATATGGTTCCTCCAGAAATTATGGCATCTTTATTAGGAAACTGTTTCTTAATTAATCTCTGACGGTTCTTTATGATTTCCATAGATAATGGCAGCAAAAACTGTTAAACATATTTGCTGAATAAATGCCTGAGAGAGAGAGAGAGAGGGAAAGAGAGACAGAGAGAGAGAGAGAAAGAAAGAAGGACAGAAAGGAGTATAGAGATAAGTGCTACTAACCAGTTTAAGACCAGGGAATAAGAAAGGGAGTTTAGAGACTCAGGACAATGTTGGTGCCCAAATGTCCATTATAATGAGCCAGAGTCTGAAAATCAAAGCTGGGTCCCCAGAGCACACATGTGAGGTAGCAACTCAATCTTCATCTTCTGCAGATTCATAAAGGGGTGAGAGTGAACTGAAAGCATATAATATCTTCCTGCCTTTGTCAGCATTGTGGGTCTGAACCAACGGGGAGAGCTAGAAGAGAGTCCACAACAAAAAACTGAGGAAGCCAGAGAAAGGCAATCTAAGGCAGACCTGTATTTCTAGCTGGGTTAAAGAGTTCTTTATTCCAAAATTAGAATCAGAACTTTACCAATTTAATAGGCTGTTTTCTCCCTCTGTCTCTCTGTCTTTCTCTTTTTCTCCAACAAAGATCAAGAGTCAGAGAAACATCAAACAAGCCTACTGCAGGCAACCCAAATAAATAAGCTCCTCTTCTGTGGTGAACGGCATCTTTTGTTGTCTGTCAGAAAATAGCTCTCAAGACAGGGTGTACAAATTGGCCTTTGGAAGCTCAGTGCTCTCTCTGGAGCTCACCTTTATTTCCGAATGTTTAGTCTAGCATTTGTGACAAGCTGTGTCTTGCAAAAGGAATCTAGATTTACTTCTGCCCTGAAAATGGGAAAGAGGAACTGCTGATATCATAAACTCTTTGCAAGACAGACCTAAAAACACATAATCTTTTTTTTTGTCCAGGTCTAGCACAAGTCACAAAAGATCATTTTCAACAATCCACAAAAGAGCATTTCAGAATTCAATGGTGTTTTATAGAATTAATGTCCAACATATAAAAACAACTTTGCCTTATAATATAGAAAACCAAATATTGTTCACATGCAATTTAGCAAAGCTACTCTCCACTCTCCCCTTCTTGTCCTTCTCATAAATGCATATGTATCTATACACATGTGTAAATACACATATACATTAACCAATCCAATTCAAGCCAACTGATAATCAAATTGACAGAAAACTGAGTATTTGTGTTTGTCTGTATTTTGTATAGAATTGATATTATGTATTAGTGATCCTCATCTTGTCTAAAGGGGCTGGAAGGATGCAAACCTAGTAAATGTGCACCTCACCAACACAACAATCCAAATGGAATAGTTTTAGCTCTGAGTTACCAGAAAAATGGCTCATAGCATTGACTCACAAGCCAGAACACCTGTGTTCAAATCCAGCAATTTTTTGGCTCTTCCACTAAGTATGAAATGTTCAACAGGATACTTAGTCTAACTGTACCCCAGTTTCCTGGTCTGTTTCATGTGTTAATGTGTGTAACTATTTAGAATAGTTCCTGACATTTCAAAATAAAATACCTAGGAATATGCTTAACCAAGGAGGTGAAAGATCTTTACAAAGAGAACTACAAAACACTGAGGAAAGAAATCACAGACAACACATATAAATGGTTAATAAAATATGGTATACCATGGAGTACTACTCAACTATAAGAGATAATGGGGATATAGCACCTCTTACATTTTCCTGGATAGAGCTGGAATCCATTCTACTAAGTGAAGTATCCCAAGAATGGAAAAATAAGCACCACATGTACTCACCATCAAATTGGTTTCACTGATCATCACCTAGGAGCACACTCAGGAATAACATTAATCGGGTGTCAAGCAGGTGTGGGTGGGGGATGGGTATATACATACATAATGAGTGCGATGCGCACCATCTAGGGGATGGACACGCTTGAAGCTCTGACTCAGGGAGTGGGGAGCAAGGTCAATATACGTAACCTGAACTTTTGTACCTACCCCCATAATATGCTGAAATAATAAATAAATAAATGGGAAAACATAGCATGGTCATGGATAGGTAAATCAACGTTATTAAAACGTCCATACTGACCAAAGTGATTTACATATTCAGTACAATCCTCATCAAAATACCAACGCCTATTTTACAGACCTGGAAAAAATAATTATACACTTCATTTGGAACCAGAGAAGAGCCCAGATAGCCAACGCACTCTTAAGCATAAAGAACAAATCTGGAGGCATCATATTACCAGACTTCAAACTGTACTACAAGGCTATAGTAACCAAAACAGCATGGTATTGGCACAAAAATAGAGATATAGACCAATGGAACAGAACAGAGAACCCGGATATAAAACCAGGCATGTACAGCCAACTGATCTTTGACAAAGCAGACAACATACACTGGGGAAAAGAAGCCCAATTCGACAAATGGTGCTGGGAAAATTGGATAGCTACATGAAGGAGATTGAAACAGGATCATTATCTGTCACCACTCACAAAAATTAACTCAAGGTGGATAAAAGACTTAAATGTAAGGCATGAAACTAAGAATTCTGAGAAAAATGTTGGAAAACTCTTCTGGGTATCAGCCTAGGCAAAGAATTTATGAAGAAAACCCCAATGGCAATCTAGCAACAACAAAAATATATAAATGGGACTTAATTAAATTAAAAATATCTGCACAGCTAAGGAAATAATCAACAGAGTAAATAGACAACCTACAGAATGGGAGAAAATATTCATAAGACAGACATCCCATAAAGGACTAATAACCAGAACTCAAGCAAATCAGCAATGAAAAAACAGACAACCCCATTAAAAAGTGGGCAAAAGATAATGAACAGAGCTTTTCAAAAGAAGATAGATAAATGGCCAATAAACATATGAAAAATGCTCAACATCACTAATTGTCAGGGAAATGCAAATTAAAAACACAATGAGCTATCACCTTATGCCAGTTAGAAGAGCTTTTATTAAAACATCCAAAAACAATAGATGCTAGTGTGGATGCAGAGTGAAAGGAATGCTTATATACTTTTAGTGGGACTACAAATTAGTACAACTTCTACGGAAAACAGTATGGAGAGTTCTCAAATAACTAAAAGCAGACCTACCATTTGATCCAACAATCCCACTGCTGGGTATTTACCCAAAGGAAAAATAATTCACAATTGTAAAGATGTGGAATCAACCCAAGTGCACATCAATTTGTGAGTGGATCAACAAAATGTGGTATATGTACACTATGGAATACTACTCAGCCATGAAGAAGGATGGATTAAGGCCTTTGCAAGAATTTGGATGGAACTAGAGACCATTATCCTAAGTGAAGTATCTAAAGAATGGAAAACAAACACATGTACTCATTATTAAACTAGAACTAACTGATGAGCACAATGTACACAGAGGGAAGTGGAAATCAAGCAGATGGAAGAGGGGAGGAGGGGATGGTCAAAACCCACCTAATGGGTACAATGAACACTATCTGGGTGATGAACACACTTATAACCCTGACTCAAGCATAAGAAAATCGATACATGTAACCAAAAACATTTGTACCTCTATAGTATTTTGAAATTAAAAAAAACTAAATATTTTAACTAAATTTCATGTAATAAATGTTAGATATTATTATTGGCTAAGGTAAAAGAAAGAAATGACATCTATGCCCTTCAATTTTCTTCTCATGCTTATTTTTTTGATAAATCATACCTTTCAGAAATTAAAAAAGTAAAAATAAAAACTTTAGTTCCACGTAATAACTCTTCTTGGAGACACACACCACACAATGAAACCACTGAACTAGACATTAAAGCTATAAAGGTAAATTAAAAAAAAAATAAAAAGCCTGCCTTTGTGGAAAAGAAAAGTCACACAGGCACCTAGTATGGTGGGCATCTAGGAAAAGCATAAGACAGAGAGACAAGTTTAAATGCCTTGCCGTGGTCCGGGCTAAGCTGACAAGTCTAAACCAGTGTTTCCCGAAGTGAGGAATCCATGCCACTGGTGAGGTATGGGTTGAGTTGCGGGGTACAAAATAGGTTAAAATTAACATCGTTCACATTATGAAGTTCTCTTTTTAGTGTTTAGTGCTATTTTGGTCCCGATTCCAGGAAGTGGAAGGTCTCAGTTTGATCACGGCTGCTAACACCTCTCTGGAATTTGCTAATCCCTTTCTCTCAGCAGTCAGAGCTGACCTCCACACAGTGGCTTCCGCGTGGAATTAAACTACTGCTTTTGTTCTTATTATAATTGCTTTAAGGTTATTTTCTCTCTCTGTTCTAAGGTAGTTTTTTATTCATGACCAGAACATAAGTTTTCTTTTAAAATAAATGCATTCACATTTGTGAATGTAGATAAATGTTTTAGCTAAATAGTTTAGGTGTAACATGGGAATAGAATACATTAAAAAGGTGGCAGTCAGTGGCCTGAACGAGGTGTGCTGGACAGGAGAGATGAAAAATAGATTAGAGAAATGTTTAGAGGGCAGAATAAGCAAACATTGGTGATATTTTTTTAGAAAGGAAAGAACCACAAATGTTCAAGTGAGCAAGTGGTTATTAGTCTCAAATAACTCTTTAGGTGGTGCAGGATATCTGAACAGTTACATACTTGATTAATGCTGGCATTGCCTGCAGGTGGGAAGCCCATTTGAGAAATAACTAATAAAGCTCAACTACATTTTGTGTATCCAATTTCTTGGCAAATATTCTCTCTGCACAATTCTGTGTTTTTCGTGGCAGTTTTGGAGGGAGTTCCTCAAGTCAGTGCCCTTCTCAAGGGTCTGAATAGTTGTCATTAATTGTCATCACTATTCAAAAGGGTGGAGTTTGTCAGATTATTTAACTAATTTAATTAATGTGGAAGGATTTCAGTGAGGTAAATAATGCACAAGGCACCTGATATAAAACCACCAAAAATACGACTCTCTTTCTATGAGAACATGATCGTTTTACCTTGTAGAGAATTTCTGATATTTCTCCTCTGCTGCTGGAGTAAACTTGTTTATCTGAGGCAGTTATTGCACTTGCTGAGCAATGTCATTTGCTAACGGTGGTGACTTATGACTAAGACGAATATGGAAAACAAAACACACCCCCTGTGAATTTTAATTTTCATAAGAAAATGGTATTTGTTCTATATCCTTGGCAGAATAGTTGGGGATATCTAACAAAATCACACAGAAAAAGTATCCCCCCGATAATTTTAATGAAAGTAAACACATGAAAAAAGAACTTTCTGCTACTCAGTGTTTGATGTACAATGTTTCAAAGTCATGAGCAATTATATTAATTTGTAATGAAATCCGTAATTACCAACTGAAAGGCCTTCTTCTTGGACAGCCTTTTATTAAAATCCCCAGGACACTGAATAAAACCTTCCTTTTCATTTAGTAGCCATCTGCATATGTCTATACAGTGAAGCTTCCCAGTCTGGGAGCTATTTACGTTTGGGGCTGGATAATTCTTTGTTGTGGAGGGCTGTTCTGTTGATTGTAGGATGCTTAGCAGCATCCCTTATCCTCTACCCATTAAATGGTAGTAGCACTCCTCAGCTCTAACAAACCAAAAATGTCTCCAGACATTGCTCAAATATACCCACGTAGGGCAGAACCGTGCCTGGTTGAGAACCACTGCTATAGAGTTATGGTTTGCTTCTTTGCCTGTCTATATCAGTAGATTAGAAATAATCTATATGGCACTGAGTATCGAACACTGTACATAATGGGTGCTCATTTTTTTGTTTTTGTTTTTTTTTTTTGACAATACACATGTATGGATAAGCACCAAGTCCTATTCGTCTCCTCCCTGCATTTCAACAACCCAGAAAGGGGTTGGCATATTAAAGTCTTAACAAAATCTCCTCCAGGATTAAATGATGAATGATCTCATCAAAAAACAGCACCTAAATAATTTTCACCTCTGCATTTCCGGTATCAGATGCAGTGTAGGACATGTAGCAGATTCTTAATGAATGTTTGGGGATAAATCAGTGAATGAATGGATAGAAGGAAGAATTGAGAAAGACAGCTCCACATTCACATGGCCAGACATAACCGGCATGTGTACATCCCTGTTCTTCACCTGCAGTTACTATGACTGCAAACAACTCAGCTGCCAACTTTCTGCCTGAAACTCTAAATAAGATTCCAGGTGCGGAAATGTCCTTGGCAGGGACCCAGCAGACCCAGCCGCTGTTCACAGGAGGAAATCTGCACAGAAGTGAGCAAAAATCAGATTCATCTCAGCTGAACTAATCAGTGCCTAAAAATAAATAAATAAATAAATAAAAATCATTACAAATCACCATGGTTGGGGCAGGCAGGGATAGAAAGGACCGAAATAAGACCAGTTAGTGTTAGAGAGTTTCACAGAGGCAGTTCCTAGAACACGAACAGGTATTAACAGTCATTGCTTCTAGAAAGCCAGAGAAAAGGCCTCCCTGTTGGATCAGGGCGGAACGTTTTAGCTCTCAAGGGTATCTTGGGAGAGATGAATATATGCGAAATATCACAGAGTTTTCCCTCTTTTGTTTCTCTCTTATGAGGAAATACAACATTTCTGAATGGATTGGAATTCGGCTGTGAGCTTTATCAACCTAGAAGATTTGCTGGCCTGCTTCGAAAAAGGCGGAGTCATGTGACCTCCTAGAGAGGCTCTCCTACCACCATCTACTCAGCAGCAAGTTCACATCTCCAGGGGCAATTTCGTTCGGGATTGGGAGAGTTTCTTTCATGTCTCTGTTCAAAAAAGTTTTAATATTGAAGACTTCCTTGTTTTCTACTTAGCTCAATCATACTCAAAATTTAAGATGCCTCCTAAGCCAAATACTCTAAGACTGATTTCCTGTGCTCACAGTACCTCTTACGTCTGTCAGAATTCTTCCCTTTCATGATTTTGCTTGTTTTTACGTTTGGTAATTCCATTAGATTTAAATTCCCAAGGACAGAAATAGTGTCATCATCATCACCACCACCACCATCATCATCATCATCAGAGGAAGAGAAAAAAGAAACTATAAGATTTTTTGAACATTACTATAACCTAGTCTATGTGCTGAGCATTTAAAAAAATGTTTAAAAGAATATTTAATTCTCAACACAAATTTATTAATCAGATCCAACTATACATTCCTTTATTTCTGGTACATCCTGTGGGCTCTGGCATAGCGGAGATCACTATGTCCTGTTGCCTTGAACTTATGTAAAAGGAGATGGAAGTAAAGGAAGATGAGGGTTCGAGAGCAGGACAAGGAGTACCACAGATTGGGCTCCAGTGTTTTCTCATCAACACTGGACCTGAATTTGAACCTCAGGTTTTTATTACATTTTGGAATTTGCTTAAATTATCTGCATTACGATTTTCTATTTTAAAGGTAGTGAATCATGATATCTATCCAACAGAGTGGTTGAGAGGGTGAAGAATTTAGTAAGGGCTCCATATCTCCTATAATTAATACTCATTTTTAATGGTCAATATTATAGAGAAAAAGAAATAGGATAGAGGTGTCCAGATCAAAACCTGATAATAACCTCCTTCCCTGACCATAATCTCAGATTCTATTAGTTATTAAGGCAAATGTATTCCCTCTACTGCCCAAAATACCTCTTAAATTATACTTTTAAGTCTAATTTTCCATAACATCCATAAATTCTTCTGCCTATTTTCCCCAATCCATGACATGCTTACATTCAACATATTTGGAAAGACAGCATGACCCTATAGATAGCTAACATTCAGGGAGTTTATTACAAATTCTCACCTTGAAACTCATGGTATTTCAGACCAGCTTAGAGCTACTAATTAATGTCTCTTTACATGGCCAAGATGAAGGATCACATGACTTCTCGGAGTGAATAGTGATGAGAAATATTTATCCCAAAATGCCATATGACATGACCCTCACTAAACCTCTGAAGATGAAACTTTAAGCAGACTTGTTTTCATAATTTAGATAATTGCAATTCTATTACCTTAATGGTTTAATGTCTAATGAGATAATTTTGATGGGTTTTATTAGCTCCAATTTCTAGATTCCTATTAAACTTGGTATCCAAGTACTAGATGCTAGTGTTACTCTCAATAAAACACTGTAACATATTTTATTTTGTTTTCTAGCTGTATTGCTTTATGAAGTTCTATGAGCAATGATTATTTTTCCAGGACTGATTTTCAACAATAATTTGAGAACCTTTTTATAATACTTTATATGAATAAAAGAAAACAAGTCAGGTTAAAATATATTAAATAAGCCCCATTAGCAAAATTATCTGTGTATAAAAAGATTTTCTACTTCCAGACACTGATTCATTTGCTTCGAGTACTTTTTACATTTCCAAGGAATATGTTTGGGTTTGCCGTGGTTTGGATATGATTTTTTTGTCCCCACCAAAACTCATGCTGAAATGTGATCCCTAATGTTGTGGCACTGGGAGGTGTGTGTGTTCTGGGAGTGGACCCCTCAGGCATGGCTTGGTGCTGTTCTAGCCTTAGTGAGTGAGTTCTCACTTTCACAAGGCTGGACTGGTTTCATGGGAATGGATTAGTTCCTGTGAGAGTCAGTTTGTTATGAAGCCAGGACACCCCTCATATTTTCCCCTTTTCATAGGAGCCTGTTTCCTTTTTGACCTTCTCCATCACGTGGTAACACAGCAAAAAAGTCCTCACCAGAAGCCAGGAACATGCCCTTGAACTTCTCAGCCTGAGGACCTATGAGGGAAAAAAAAATCTTTTCTTTAAAAATTACTCATTCTCAGGTGTTCTTTTATAGCAACACAAAATGGACTAAGACAGGGTTCTGCAGAAATACCCTAGTTCAAAATGCTATTCTAGCATATTCTTTTTCACCATAAAAGGATGTAAAAAATGATTAAAATTGAGTGAACCCCTGCAGATTCTTACTTACACAAAAAAACAGATAAAATCACTCATAAAGTTATTGAATTCTACCAGAGTAAAACTATAATTTCTTAACAATTATAATTTTCTTATTAGCATGGTGTTGTTTCATAAGGTCAACGTAAGAATGGTATGAAATAGTGCATTTAAATTGCTCTATCTGGTGCATATTGAGTGCTGAATAAGTGTAAGCAATTGTTATTATCATGATGGTCATCTATTCATTAATTAAAAAATACGTGTTTAGTGTTTACAATATCCAAAGCATTATTACTGAAGATGAAAATATGGCAGCCAATAAACCAGACAAGATACTGAATCCGTAAAGTTTCAATGATCTTAGAAGAATAATATTAATAAATTAATAAGCATTAATAAATGGTATAATGACAAATGTAATAATGGCAAATATAATAAATAAAAGGTGATGTGTTGGTGAAAGACGTAGAGGGTGGTGACTAAGCTAACTTATACTGTGTCACCAAGTAAAGGTAATTAATATTTGGGAAGATGTATGAATATTAAAATGCCCTTCTGGAGGAGATTTGGAGGCAGAACATTCCAGAAATAGGATACAGAAAAAAAAGTTCCAAGACAGGAACTTGATATTTTTTACTAGAATCAGTAAGAATGCTATTGTGCCCTGAAGAATGAGCAAGGAAAAGAAAGATTAAAAAAAAAATGGGGGGAGGATGAACAGGGACCATACCACATAGGGACATGTAGGCTATGGTAGGTGTTACTGATATGTATAAAATGTATGATGGAAGGTATTTTATAATTTTTAAAGGGCAATAATACTATATGATTTATATTATTAAATGATGGCTCTGGATGCTGTCGAGAGAAAATATGTGCATGGTGTGGGGAGAAGAGTGAGAAGGAGACAAGTTGGAGGCTTTTATACTATATTTAGGTGTAAGGAGATGATAAAGCAGTAATAGATCAGGGTTGATTTCTGAGTTTTTAGCCTGAGCAATTTCAATATGGTGGCATTACTTAATGAAATGGGGGAGACCAGAAAACCAACAAATTTGGGGGCTGTCAGTAGAAGATAGAAGGTTTGCTTTTGGTCATGTCAACATTCAGGTGATTATATGAAATTTAAGTGGGGATTTCCAATAGGCAGTTGAATGAATAAATCTGGAGTTTAGTCAAGATATTTCAGATGGAGATATAAATTTGGGATCATCGTCACTGAGTTGCTGTGTGAAGGAGTGGGTCTGGCAGAGCTGAAATGACAATGAATTTGATTCATCGTGATGATGAAAAACATTCATGCCCTATCTTGAAGGCCAGCATTTATATCACCTCTCACAGTACCTGTGCACAAAACCATTTGTTTGGTAGATGCTAGATTATCACCAGCTGGGTATCATTAGCTGGTGATTCACGCTTGCCCACCGTTCTAACAAGACATTTTTAATCAAATTCCCATTTCTCCAAAACCTTCCACATGACTCTGGATATATGAAGTTGCTTATGGATGCTTGAAATTGCTAAATGTCTCACACTCCAGTGGATTTACTCCACTTTCACAGCTTTTTCAAACCTCATTCAAGCTATAGTTTAACAAAAAAAAAAAATCCTAAATCCTCAAAATATTAATATTTTTATTAAAATAAGTTTTAAAATACTACATGCTCTAAATTACTATAGGTATCACATTATCAAAATGGATAACTATCATTCATTCAAAACACCCACACACCCACACCCACACACACACACATAAGTAAAGGTGGCTTTACCTAGGCACTGGAAAGGCCCCTTTGACACAGTAGCCTTTCCCACAGACTTTAGTAGGATCTGTTTCATCTTATTTTTAGGGTAGTACTAATTAACATAATAATACCTTTGGATCCAACCCCAGAGATCTCTTATTTAGTATTCAACATGTTCCTAACAGTGGTGGTGCTTCTAGGATCACACCTTGAGAAACACTATGTCCTTCTCTCAGGAAGGTCATCACGCTGAATTTTTTCTTATATTTCCAGATAATGAGACATTAAGATATTTTCTCCTATGGGAAGGATCTTGGACTTTACCAAATATAGTGAACTCTGAAGAACACTGTCCAGATCTCCCTTTAGACAGAGGCCCTTACTCCTCAGCTGCTGGGAGCGCTGCCAACAGGTAGTCCTCATGTGTCAAGCATCTTGCAGAATTGTCTCTGATAAAGGCAGCTGTCTTGCCAAGCCATTCTCTCCACTCGAGGCAGCCTGTCTCAAATAATTCTTCCATTTAGGAACATAAAAACTACCTTATCTCAACTTAGGACAATCTTGAAGGGAACGCATACCAAAGAAAGTCTTGTACACGTATCTCCATTTCAGTATCAATTTCTAGGAACCTAAATTAAGCGGAAGCTATCTTATAAATCGTCATTATTCATATTTGTTGAAAACAATTCATCCTCCCAAATATTGAAAAGCAGAGCAAGAGTGTGAGCTCTAACTATGTCCTATGGAAAGCTGAGTGTTTAAGATGCAGGAGCTGAATTCCATGTGTCACTCCATGGCAAGATGAGTTCTAGGAGTGAGACAGAAATCCCGGAGCTCAAGAATTTGGTAAATACCAGAATTGGATGAGAGCATGAACCTATGCAGAACTGGGGATCTGGCACTTCCTGACATAAAGCAGGAGATGTAAGTTTAGTTTGTATTAGTCTCCTTCCTGCCACTTTATGCATAGTTGGGCTTGTTAGATATAAGTATGTAGGATCAGGCAGACAAAGGTGGCAACTGTAAATTCCCAAGTGTCCATGATCTATGACTGTCAGAATAGAGGTAGGTAGTGATTACTTAGATCAACATCAAGGATAGGGTTGCAGTATTTGAAAGAGTACATGTGCACATCTACCCCTATATTCTGATGCTTATAATTTCATTATCTGAAATTTACTTTAAGACACAAAGAGGAGATAAACTTATGACATCATTAGAAATCAATTATAAAACAAAATGAATGTGTTCCTTGGCACAGTAGAGGATATCAGAATAGAAGCTATTCCCTGATCATGGTAAAGATAGTTGCAAATCCTAGAATGCACCCACATGTTCATGTTACAAAAGGTTCCATCCTCACTTTTTGTGCCTCTCCTACACCTTCTTCAGCCATCATAGAAAATGGACACAATTCTCTCATTCAACTTGTTTTGCTGTTCAATAACAATAATTAAAAAATAGAGCAAAGGGAGCCAAATAACCACAATAGATGGTAGGAAGTAATAGACATTGCAAAGGGACAGCAGATAACTTAGTGAGGATTGATTCTTTTACCTGGCAAAAATCAATAAAAACATTATGGAGGAGTAGCTTTTGACCCAGTTTTTGATGGATATGCAATGATTGTACATGCAAAACTCTACCAACGTTTTTTCTGCTTTCTAGAGACGACGCAATAAACTATAATTTCATGTACTTTTTTTCTAGTATGCCCAATATATGCTAGGTATATTATTTGATGCTATGAATGCATCAGAGAACTAGTTTAATAAAATTTCTGTCCTCATAGTGCTCATATCGTAGTGGAATATAATACCAAAGTCATTACTGGAGAATATTCAATAATTTAAAAACAATATAGATATGTATTATGTCCTCAATTGCTAAGGCTTGATGGTATTAAAATGGATTATCATAGCTTTGTCATTCCAATGTTCCTGGGAAAAATGAAACAGGTCTATGTCCAGTGCCCTCTGTTCCAAGGTGGGGAGCAGCATTGGGCAAAGGTAGAACACAGGCTGCATTGTAGTTTCAGTGAAGGATTAAGCCATCAACACAGGGAGGTCCGGACTGGGCTGTCCCTTCAGAATTGTCCTGTATATGTTGCTGCTTAGGGCCATAGAACCATGTATGGACCAGTCTTTGAATGTGAGCTGCTACCAAACAAGAGGTGTAACCTTGGGTAAGGCAATCACGACTGGCTCTGGGAAATTCTGGAAAGGGACTCAGATTTGAGCTGTCTCAACAGGCAACACTCCCAGCAACTGGAAGAATGAATCCCCCAATTTTTAAGAGGGTGTCTGGGCAACACACCACAGCCTTCACTATAGGTTCTGATGTAATTTCTTTCCCTGTTACTAAAAGCCATATTTCTGATTATGCTCAAGACCTTTCCTTAAAGTATGACTGTGGAAGGAGTATTTTCTTCTACTTCATTTCCTAATCAGGGAAAAGTATGGCAGTTATGCACTGGATTGTGTTCCACACCTGCCTCCCCACCTCCGAACTCATATCTTGAAACCCAAACTCCTACTATGATTATGTTCGATCACATGGGTATGGCCCTAATCCAATATGACTGGTGCCTTTATAAGAAGAAGAGATACCAGGGATGCACACACACAAAGAAAAGGCTTTGTGAGGACACAGTGAGAAGGCAGCGGTCTGCAAGCTAAGAAGAAAGGCTTACAGGGGAAACCACACCAGCCAACACCTTGATCTTGGACTTCCAACCTTCTAGAACTATGAGAAAATATTTGTTGTTTAAGCCATTCAATGCATAGTATTTTGTTATGACAGCCCCAGCAGACTAAGACAGGCAACAAGACGTTGAAAAAAATGTTTTTATGTATCAGAAATGAGCATTCAGTCACCAACACAAGGTCTATAGTTCCATGTTTGGATTTCTGACATGGTATCAGGGAAACCTAGGTATACAAAACCTTCTTCAGGTACATTCTAGCTCATTTCAAAATCTTTATGTAATGAAAGCTTGAAAGGTTTGATTCTAAAATGAAACATGGTGTGGTTTATATAGTTATTATATCTGAATTAATTTTCTATGTCTAAGCAAAATGCATACCTTTCATTAATATCAGAGTACATGTGTACATTTATAATTTATAGACATGTTTGTATAGAAATATATACATACATATGTACACATAGGATATGGCATATGTATTATAATTTAACCTGGAGTAAAATTAATGCTAATTTTTATTATGCATTTTTAAAACATACCAGGTCTACTAGTAACACAAATTTGAATGAAGTATAAAGCCCCAAGTCCAGATATTTACGATCTCGCTGAGGAAGAGGAACCGTAACATTTCTTAGTGTCAATGCTGGAATCCTCCTATTTGGTCTCTGCCCTTTGATAACCCTGTGCTCAGAAGCCAGCTCATTCCTTCAAAATGCTAATCTGTGCACATGCGTTCCTTGCTTCAGCCTAGCCCCACTGCCTTCAGCAGAATGATCAAGAATGAGGTACAAAGCCCTTGCTGAGCCTTTCCTGAGATGTCTTGCACCTGTCTCAAGTCTCATCTTGCACATCTCGATAACTCTATTCTCCGGCCCTGATGAAATACTTGCGGTTCCTACACAGACTCATGTTTTCTGTGTCTGTGCCCAGGCAGAGCTGCTCCCTCTTCCTGCCCATGGGGTAAACTCTAACTCTGACCCATCATCCCTGGGAGTGGCCACGCAGCCATTGAACAAATCGTTCTGTTTTAAAGCCCCTGCTACTACATGCTGCTGTCTCACTTTTCCCTCCAGCCCTTCCAGCCCTTCGAGGCCCCCCCTTTGCTTGTCTCCATCTTCCTAAGTCTGAGATCACCATGGAAATCACAAGGAAACCTGTATCTGTCCATCCTAGAGAACTTCACAGAACTTTGCATGCAGTAGGTTCACAAGTCAGGCTGTTTGATTTGAACTGAAGAAGAAATACTAAAGCACACATATATTTTACCGGGAAGAAATCAATGGTTTGAGGAATAATCAATTCCTATCATTTTCAAAATGTAACTGCTCAATTTGACATGAACTTTTTTGGGATTAATAAAAAATATATCCTCTTTTTCGTCGGAGGTTCACATTTAGCACTACACTGAGATTTAGTACAGATTTAAGCAGTTTCATAGTCACTAGGGGTCACTCTTACAACTTTGAATCTTGCAAACCTGTGTAGGTTACTTTCCTCAGAAAGATTTCATTTCCACACTCCCCTCCCTGACACCTACAAAGGTGCCAGTGACGATACCTGAGAGGTGTGCCTACCAAATCCATTACCTAAACCTCTGTTTATCTTTTTGGTTACAAACTATCATCAGGAAGGTTTTCCTGCTTGCGTTTAAGAGAAGCCACAAGTTACGTGGAAAACCTGATAGTTGAAGCACATGTGAATGAAAAAACCAAATAATATTTCATCAGTTATGTTCTCACTGGAAACTTTCACCTTAGTGTCATTATGCCAATTGTTACAGATTTTTAAAAAGGTTATGGAAAGCCTTGCTCTTGCCACGTGTAGATGGTCTTCCCACAGATGCACTGCTGAATTACCTGTGGAAACGCAGGCACAACACTTGGCTTTTCAAACCACCAAGTGTCATCTCAGCAGGATTCTTAATCACAAATAGGCTGAAAGGAAACCAACAGACATTTGCAAATGACAGGGGAGCAGCAAAAAGAGAAACAAATCTCTTTTAAACTATTCTGTGATCATCTTTTTTCTTACACCCACTCCTAAACCTTCAAAGTAATTAGTGCATGGCAATCAATCATGGCTCTTCAGGCAGGCACCGGGCTCAGGTGTCTGGTGTTTCACTCACATCTCCCAGGAGCAGGAATTTAATGAGCTGGAAAAAGATGGGACAGGTAGGATGCTGGGTGGAAACAACAGAAGGCTCTGGGCAGGGCACGTTACCCCTTCAACCTGGCATCTGTAACCAGATGACCAGGACTCTGGGGCATGTTCTCAGTAGGAATAAGCTGGAGCAAAGATGAAAAAACTTGGTATTAAAAAATAATTTTGAGGATGTAAGAAGATTGAGAAAAATAATCACAGGCTTTAAAGCCAGACTACAAGGTTGGAATTCCATCTCAGCAAGTTAAAAGCAGTGTAGCCATGAGAAATCTGTAAGGTTCAGGTTTTCCACTTTTGTAATACGAGCATGATAAGGACAAAATACATGCACACACTCACATATCTCTCTATATGTACACATGCATATATACATGTATACATGTGTGTATCTAAGTCTTAATTCCTGGCCAAAAATGATGTTCAAAAGGCTTCTTTCCTTATTCTACTACCTGAAGAAAGCATCTCTCTCTAATCAAAACTCAAGAAATATTGACCTAATATAGAATTAAGGGACAAGATAGGATATTTGAAATTGGATCTGTCCCAGGGTGTTTAGTTGCCATAATAATATGGCAAATCCTGATTTCCACTCATTCAATCTCTTTGAAAGGCATCATGAACTATTTATTGATTTTTCTAAAAGGAGGAAGAAGAAGAAAAATGTTCCAACTGAATATGAAGTCAGGCCATCCAATTTCAGTTACAGACTTGGGCGATGGGCCTGCCAGACCCTCTTGGTAGGCTCAGCTGTACCGAACATAAAAAAATAAAAAGTAAAATCCACAAGTTAGAAGCCCCTCAATCCAAGGATATGGGAATACTGGTATTAAGTAAGGCTGCAGAAGAAATGCTTATTGCAGGCTCGAGTGCTGGGTTCTGCTGACTCTGACCGCCTCAGGCCAGGGATGACTTTATATCCAGCCACACATTGCCCACAGCCTCAAACTACAGAGCCTAGGAGGAGAGCTGCAACGAAAGCCACAAAACACAGATAGGGCTATTTAAAGACTTTAGCAGCCAGCATGAAGAATAAAACTCCATGAGCAATTTCAAAGAGACATTCGGGGAAGTGTGCTGATTCTACTTCTAAGGCATTTGCTTAATAAGCATGAAAAAACATTATTGCTTTTAATCTTTATGAACCAAAAAATAAACATTCCATCTGGAAAGTTCATCTTTTATGTATTTTTCTACAATCTCAAGGATTTCGCACAAGTGATGCTGCTATTTTGGAGACGGGTATCACAATGATTCTGTGGATAGGGAGACACAGAGCTTTGGGCTGGAGAACAGGACTTTGCACGCACAGAGATCCAATCCTGACTGCATAACTTAACCTCTGAGATGACTTTCCTATTGTCTAAAATGGGATAATAGCACCTCCTTCCCTCAAATGTGGTAAAGATGACAGAACAAGACAAAAGGGTAATGGCATTTAGATGTTAGTAAGTGCCTAATGTATCCCAAGCACTAAGTAAACAGTAGCTGCTGTCATTAACAGTATCACCATTGTACAAAACTAAAGGAAAAAAAAATTCCTGGTGTTAGTTTATTTCCTGAGGAGTTACAGACATTGATTTTTCTACTCCACTTGCAATTCTAGAAGCTGCCATGGATGGTCACTGGGGCAAGGGTGGTGCCATGCCTGGTCTTACTGTCCTTTTTACTATGTGAAAATATTTACAAAAAAAGAGTTGTAAGACAATTTTTTTTTAATGCCTAAGGATGACACATACATGGAACCACTCTGTATATTTCAACCTCGCTGCTGTCTCTAGAAATGGAGGGACGGGCAAGATGACCTCCAAGATCCTTAAAGCCTGCGGGTCCTAACTTGTCAGCCATTTGCATGTCCTTAAACCATGCTTGCTTACACTCCACTGATGCTCTTGGCTGCGTGGATGGAATATGTCTATAGTTGGTGCCAAATAAGGGAGTGTCTTTCCATAAAATGAGAGCAAAAGCACAAATAGAGCAACTTCTTTCATCCTAATTTTTATTCTTGAAATGGTACAAAGCTGACCTAATGAAAAAACTGAGTTGAATTTGAAGAGCATTTGAAATGGCCTTCAATTCTCTCAAATCTCTATCTCATCTTTCAGTCCCTAGTTGGTTCTTATATAAAGATATATCCCTCAAATGTGTCCACGTATCTCCTATAAACCTTGGTTAAAAAACAGATTTCTCAAAAAGAAGACAAGTATCATACCTTTTTTGTTGAAAACCTCTTAATAGACGTTATCATCATACTATCTTGGGGAAAAAAAATCCCATTCCAATGAGGGAGAAAATTCCAGGACAGGGCAAAAAAGGTTTTGGAAGGAAAATGTGGGCTACGAGGACTGACTTTTTCCAACTCTTTAATCCATTCAACTATTCATCTATGGTTTTTACTCATCAATTATTTTAAAGGACCCATTATTTGCAATACTATATGTTAGATATAGATGTTAGGGATAAAATGTGTCATAAGACTTAGTCCCTGAATTTAAGGAATTCCCAGTTCAGAGGAAGAGATGCACTTGCTATGAAGTGGTTGCTTGCGTAGCTTTATAAGGGATGCTTTAGGAAGATGCTTGCAGCGGGTACCACCGAAGGAACAAAAAGCTGAGTGATAACCCCTTCGTTCTGATTGGGAAAGCATAAAATAGAAATATAGAGGTGGTGTTTTTGTTGAATCTTGACATATGTACAGTTGTTAATCAGAAAGATAATTTTGCACTGGGCTGAGCCTGACTGGAGTTTTATTAAACATTATATTATCAGAATACTAAAATTCACTTTAATTGATTTTCAAGTTGCAGTTTTTGTCTTCTTACTATTCTGACTTGGTTGGAAATAAATCTGAATAATACAATCTTAGAAATGGAAGGCACGATATTGTTAAAGCTGAAATATAATCACTAACATTATGTAGGAGCTTACTATGTGCTGAGTATATCAAATAGTCTCTCTCTCTATATATATATATGTGTGTGTGTATATATATATATACCTTATCATTAATCTGGATCAAGATGATATAATGAGAGCAATAGCATTCCCATTTTGCAGATGAGGCAATTAAGGCACAGACAGGATAAGCAAATTTCCCAAGGTCGTATCTGATTGAAACTCAAAATGAGAGCTTTCTGCTTCTGCAATCAATGTTCCCATTATGAAATACTATTTTCCCCTATTATCTAGCGTATTACTACTCAGACTATGGATCACTCACCAGCAGTATCAGCAATATCTGGGAATATGTCAGAAATGAAGGATCACAGGTCCCACCTCAGATCTCCTAAATAAGAATCTGCATTTAAGCAAGACTCCAGTGATTCCTATGAATAACAATGTTGGCAAAACATTATTCCAATCCCTACCACTGTAAATCCCGTACAGATGATTGCCTACCTCCTGCTTAGAGGGTCAGGGAACTAACCATTTCATCTGGCAGTTTCACTTGCTAACTTGCTAATGAAGCATGTCTCCCGGTAAGGCAGTAACAAGATGCCCTCCCTGTAGCTAGAGTCCCTCCCTGTTGAACACAGGGGCATGTAGCCCATGGCTCTTTCATGTGTCAACTCTTCACAAAGAAGGGCCCAAATTAAAGTACACAGAAGCCCTTTCATTCTTCACTTTCCTCTAATTATTCCAATTTATTTAACTTTAATTGGTGTCATGTCCAGTCCTCATCTTTCTGGTCCTTCATGTATAGGCCAATTGTCTCTCAACATTGTCCCTCTCAAAACTAATCCTATAAAATGAACCAACTAATACAGATGTGTTCTCTCTGAGGGGGGACACAGAGAAACAGCCACTTTCTGTGATCTGAATATGCCCGAGCTGTCATTAATTGAACGGTACAAGACATCTACAGTCTCTCATGAAGGCAGCCGTCAGCTCAAATACCAGGTGCTGTTCCAGGACACCGAAACAAATCACCCCCGTGTTCTCTATAATTATGTTCAGAGTTGGGGAAGTAGACCCCATGCATACCTCTTCACACCTTGCCAGAATGTAGGAAATCATATATCTGAAACTCCTTTTCCTCTTGAAAAGTTTTCAGTAATTTCCTTCTCAGGAAGGTCCAGATGTTTTGAGTGTTCACTGAATAATCAGGAACCTTCATTGTGAGTCACTTAGGCAGGACTGGCAGGATTTGCAAAAGTAGGAGAAACTTACCCTTATCCTTAAAAAAATGCTCACTGAGCATTTAGGTCCTAAGGAACCAAAGACGAATAAGTAAGATTCCTTATTTTATAGGTCACAGACAAGAGAAAAGGAAACAGGTAAGTAAAATGGTTATCACAACAGAGAGCTTGAGCACAGTTGTATCAAAAACAGGGAGGAATACATGAGTTGCTGTGGGAAGGAGAAGTGAACATTATAGAGAGATGGCAGTTGAGCTGTCTTATAAGGATGATTTTGGGGGTCAAAGAAGAAAAAAATAGAAGTCATTCTACATAGAGGACCAGGTTGTGAAAAGGCAGAGAAAAAAGAACATCATGATAGAGTATTCAGAGAACGGTAAAGAAATGAGTAAGTTGGATTCAGGAGAAGAAAGAGAAGAAGCAATAGACAATGTGTTGCCAACTAACATTTTAAGAAGTCCTTGTATACTGGATCATGAATTGAAAATTTAATCCTTTGCATACTAGAGTCACGGAAGCTTCTTTTTAAATAGAGGATATTGTGATCCCCTCCATGATCAGCAGTAAAACTCTGCAGGTAAATTGGACAATGGATTTGAAAGGGAAAGAAAGTGAAGGCTGAAAGATCTCATTGGAGGCTGGAACCATAGTCCACAAAAGAGTTGTTGAAAGCCCTGTCTAATTGACACATGTAAAATGGATCACCCAGGTATAAATGGCCAAAGCACATTAAGAATAAGAAAAGCTTTGCCAGCACAGCTGTTTGACTCCTAAACAAAACAAATGCTTAGAGTGCTTGGAAATTCTAAGAGAATTAATTTCAGTTCCCCAATGGTAAGGGGAAAAAATCCTCAAGCACATTTTCTGCTGAGCGTTTCACTGGATGAATAAACCACAAAGCCTGAGTACATATTGTTAATGAAATGTATAAATATTCTACCCATTCAGAAGAAATCTGTACAGTAAATCCAAGAAAGGAAAGAAAACAGCTTTGAAAATAAACACCAAATGGGAGAGAAGTCAGATCATATTCAGAAAGAAATAAAATCATGTAAACCCCTGTGTATTCTAACCAAGCAATCACTTCACCAGCAGGGAGTGCAAGTTTATAAACCCAACAACCTCACTGGGGTTTTTTAGGATTCCAAATGCAATCCAAATTACTTTACCATTTTCAATGTGTTTTCCCACCCATTGTCTCATTTAATCCACACACCTCTGCAAGGTTGCTGCTATTGTCTACATTTAACACGACAAGAAAAATTTAGGTTTTAAGAAGTTGAATAACTGATTTAATTTTTATCTCTTTGTGGTACAACAAAGACTGATACAAGGGCCTCTTTAGGGTGAAGCACAGAAATTGCCAATTTTTAGGTTAAAATGTTTAAATATCAGCAAATTTGTGTGGTCCAACCTGATAGATGCCGAGGACAGTGCTTTAAGAATATCAATCAACATGTAATTTTATTCTGGTTCCATGGTTGCAGAGGCAAAGTAATTCAAAATATCAAGTGAAATGTCAACTAAAATGGTTCTAGATCTCAGTTCCACTGGGCACCAAACTGGCCCATGTTTGCCACTTAAATGGATATTACACTAAACGAAGAGCTATTTGCAAACCTCACCTTCTCTTATTTTTCTAAAACTCACCATACCTATTCTGTTTACTCATAGACTGGCATCTCTAGAATATTACAGATTATAAGATAATGTATGAAAGCCCTATCCTGTGTGATATATCATACATATAGCTATTATTAATAGTATATGCACAAACACACATAACTGTTATTCCTACGTTTTGTTCCAGTTCACAATATCCATTTTACTAAAATGTAGCATTTTAGGTTAACCTCCAGGTTTCCGGAAAAGCAAAAAAGGGAGATGTTCAGTCATGCAATTGTAAAGATGAGCCCGTGCCCCATAAATCATGATACTTGGTAGAAAAAAGTGATAAAAGGTCCCTTGCCGGGAGGATCTAATCAAGAACTCTTTGAGTCATATCCTTTTGGTCACAAGGTGAAGGCCACAGATTTTTTAAGGACCTTTACTTTGCTATTTGCCTCTAATTGAAAGAATGTGTCTACGATGAGTACAAAGAATTCTCATTATCTGAACTTCCATCTCAGCCCTTGAGGAAAGTTGCTCCACTAGTGACCTTTAGCCGCTTTGTTTCATCAGCACACTTTCTAGTGGCTGCATATGGTGACCAAAGCTATCCACGAGGGTGTACGGTCTTTGCAAAGGACTTAAATATACCCAGCCCGGTATCTGCTGGGCATGTGCCCTTACAGCACCAACCGGTGATCAATCAGAAGCAACTCGCAAAACTTCCCATCTTGAAACGACTCTAAATATCAGGGGGTATTATTTTTATGCTGAAGTTAAATATGTTACCAATAACTAGCAGTTCTTAGTGCCCCAAATCACAAATACAAATATTTTTCTCTCTTCCACAAGGTACCAGGTGTCCTACATTCGTCTTATCCCCGCCCCACCACCCCCAGCCTAAAGTTTGCCTCAGCTTTCTAGTCTGTTCCTTAAACTACATAAACGTGGAATTGCCTCAACACCCTGACAGTTCCCTCTGACATGCCCAGGTGGGTTTAAATATAGCACTCAGAAGTGCCTTCCTCCCCACCTAAAATGAAAACCAAACCACATCACTCTCCTACTTAAAAGCCACAATTGTTTTTAAGTCGCCTTCAGGATAAAGGATACACACTCTTGACTGTCACAAAAACGCCCACGATGTAGCTCTGTTAATCTCTCCTTCGACTCACTCATAACACCCCATGCTAATGCACCTATCCAGAAAATCCTTCTTTTCTTTCCTCTCCAGGCCTTTGCACAAGCTGGGCTCTTCCTTTTCCACATGGAGAAGCTCTATAAGACTCGGCTCAAGAATGCCTCTTTCAATAAGTCTTTCTTTATTGCCCAGGGTTAGTTAGTTTCTGTTTTAATGTTGCCACCAGAGCTGCAGCTCTCTCCACTCCTGGAATAAGCGCTGTCTCTTCATCTTTTATTCCTCTCTTGCTATATCATCCCTTATATAACAGAAGCTTCAGTTAAATAAATAACTGTAACAAAACTTAGCATTTGGGAAGTGACAAGGACACATACATAGAACAGACTTTAATGGGCTGAAGTGTATGTAAACACTTGGATCTTAACATGATTCTCCTACTGATTAATAATCCTGGTCTACCAGGCCAACTCATCACATTGGACACGGGAATGCTTAAATCACCCAAAAAGGTGACTTTTATTAGGAGTTTCTGCTCAGAGAGAGGATATGTCCTGGGTCAATGACTGAAGAGTTGTTAATCCCTATCTTTGAGCTCCCCCACATTCTTGGTCCTTACAACCACACAAAAAAATTGCAAGTCATGCTTAAGACTGAAAGAAATAAAGCTATGTTGAGAACAAACAAATTATATTCTGCTTTCTTCTCCTTTTTATTTTTACCTGACAATGTCAGGGTGATCTTAACAGTTCTGAATGCACTTCGTGAATACAAAGGCAGCAAGATAAAAAGAAAAGACTCCCTTTGGGTCAGGAGGAAAACGGTCATTCTCTAGGTAGAATTGGAGTGGCTTCCAGGGAAATGACAGTTTGGTTATGGAACAACCAAGTCGGAGGAAGCATGTTTAGATCAATTTTAAGAAATGGGAAGAAACCAAAAGCTTCTTTATTTTGGCCCAAAGAAAGGCAGCAAAAGTCAGCACAAAAAAAAATGGAAAGATTTTTAAATAAGTGTACATGCATCTAACAGCCCTGTGCAAAAATCTCTGGCTGGCATATTTTCTAGCCACGCCCATCTACCTAAATAGTAACTCTTCCAGGAATTCAAAATCCTTCATAAACTTGTCTCTTTTGGACTCCAAAATCAACCAGTGTGGGAGTGTTTTAAAATGTATGGATGTGCAAATTCCAAACCCAGAGATTCCATTTTAATTGGTCTCAAATGGGACTTGGGCATGGACATTTTTAAAAGCTTCTAGGTGATTCTAATGCTTTTCCAGCATGGAGACTTGATGGCACCAGCCACAGCTCAATTCTGTCTTTTGCCAGTACCATGAATAGCAGTGTTTTTAATGTAGCATGTAAAGACGGGATATTTGCTTTTATTAAACTGCTTGACTGTGAATGACAATTGTGTCTGCCAACTGGTACTGACTCTACTCTCACTTCTGCTTAAAGTCACTAGGTAACATCAGGAAATAATAATGACAAGTAATAATAATAATGGCCAACATTTATTGAGGTACTGTTCTAAGTACTTTGTAAATAACCGCCCATTTAGTCCTTCAAATAAGTTATGACTTAACTCCTCTTACCATCCTATTTACATTTTACAGATGAGGAAAAAGAGACTCCAAGAAGTTGGGATATTTCCCTAAGATCACAGAGTTCATAAAGGAGAAGATTCTGTCCTGTGAAAACCAGCAACCCGCATTGCAATTTGTTCAGAATGATTTGATAAGCGCTCAATACCGCGGGAGATGCCTGGGAAGGTTGAAGAGTGTGGGTTCTGGCGCTTACACATCTGGTTTAAACTCGACTCTATGGCTTACTGGCTACATGACGTTACACAGGGTATCTAAACTCTTTGACTTTCAGTTTCCCCATTTGTGTAAATGGGGATTTTAACAGTTTCAACTTCACAGTGAGTACACTAAGGTCCAGAATAGCTAAACCATTTAGCAGTAGGGACTCACAGAGTTAGGCAGCAGGAGAGTTAAAACCTAGATATCCTGATTTATAGATTCACTGTATCTCTTATTTGGGAGCCAGCTCTGAAGGGCCTTGAATACCCAGGTAAATAGATGACATTCTCTAACTTTGTGAGCTGTGACCCAGCACAGAGAACACACCAGTCATCTGTAGGGGCTCAGCCCAGGTGCTTAAACTAGTTAATGAGTTAACTAAAAACTCAATGGAGGTCCTCTTTTGTTCAGTGCATTTTTGCAGAACGCACATGGAGCCTGCCCCTGACCTATCAATCTTTAGATCCTGACATACGAATCTGCAGGTTATGAGGCTAAGAACCTCCCTAGGGACACACGGATGTTTCTTGCTGCTGCTCCACATGGCATGTCACTACATGAGGGGATGAGGTATCCCCAGTGCCACAAGGAGACCCTGCATTCTTGCCTCAGCACTTTCTGACTGACCTGCTTTCTGCTCTCTCAGCGACTGGTCTTCATTACGCTGTGGAAAGTAATGTGTCACAGACAGGACAAGGAGACTTATAAAAGGGGCATATGGTTTATCTGTAATCCCATCTATAGCTCCATTCAACTGCAGGACATCAGCTCTGAAACTACACTTTGTGGCAATATAAATACCAATTTAATATGAAAGCAAAACCCAATTATTTTATTAAGCACAAGGCATTTCACTTTGGTCTCAGTGAGAGGATTTGGCATTCGAGAGTTTAGTGTGCTAGTAGAACGTGGTCCCACTGAAAATAAATTGAAATTCTATTTTATTGTATTATACAAAACAGGCTGCTCTTCATTAAGGCAATCTGCCATTGATTTTCTAACTGTGTTTTCAATATATTCAATTCAAGATCCGAAACTTAAAATAATATTTACCTTATGAAGACTTTGCATATCTACTGATAGCTAATACAATTGGCTGTTACCATACTGCAGGCACTATTGCCTATGTTCCTTCGATTGTCACAGCGATGCCATGGGACGGCATCATCATTCCCATTTTCAGATAAATGAGCAGGAGAGGGAAAGTAAGTTGCCTGAGGTCACACAGCCAAAAGTTTCTTTTCACCATTAGGGTACACTGGCTTTCTACATAATTTCCTTGCTACCAATATGAAGGGTAAATTCTTTCTTTAGCATTTCTAGTTCAGATCGATAGTGTCCATAGAATCGGTACAGATTTCTTAAGCTATCTGAGATGTTAAACATGTTGGGGATTCTCAGAAATGACTTGCCTGAGTTTGCTGAATGGGAAGAACCAACTTCTTTAGAATTGATCACCGAGCAAATGATGAGGCCAGAATCCTAGTATCCCAGAGATCAGGGTGCCACTATTTAGGCTTAGCTAGAAACATGCTATTGCCACGAGAGACTTGTACAAACCCATGGAGTTTTCTACCTATATCAAATAGAGGAAATCATCCATGTCATTCATATCCTCAGAGGTGTGGAAGCCCAGTTAAAATATTTAACCTTTTCTTCAAGACGTGTTCTGGGGGGCTCTGGAATTTCACGAGGGGTTTGAGAGCAATCAGTGCCCTGCACACAATTCCTCTGTTCTAACCAAGACAGCGACTCTCCCATTTCTTTTACATTTTGGTGTCCGAAGGCTTGAAAAAAAGAGGCACTTCTAAAAAGAATAAGTGTTTCAAAACAATTGGGATGATGCATGTGAAAACATGCTTAATGGTGTACAATAATTAAGGGATTTTTATTACTCCTAAGTGGTGGGGTAAAAAAATGAGCCACATTTTCATTCATGGAGAAGCGTTACTGTTCACCTAATGAAGACAACAATAATTTGGTTTGGGTGGGATGTGTAATATTTATACATTTTTACTTCTTCCTTTGTATTTTTCTGTGTGATTTTAATTTTCTGTAATGAGCTTTTTATTCAAAATCACAAGAAAGTAATTATCATTAAATAATTACATTGCGAGATACAGGGAAGGAAAAACATGTTTACAACTCAGACAGTTGTAAAAAACAAAAAAGAAATATTTAGTACCACTGACCAGTTTACATTCTGACTCTAAGGCAGGCAATGTTAATATGGATTTACAACCGTGCCGACGGGCCCATGTCCAGCACAATTTTTGAGGTTCCCTCCTTGCTAGGCCAGTAATGTTCACGGCTGACTGTGTCTGAGCTATAAACCACTCAGTGACATATAATACAAATTGAGAGAGCAAAAACAAATCCTCAAGTGCAAATCACAGTCTAAAATGAAAACAATAAAACTTAATTTGAAAATCCTGGATGCTTAGAAGTATATTTCTCAATCTCTTTCCCAGAAATACTGGACCCCCCCTGTTTACAATCAAACACTTGGAAACCCTAAACCAGAGTGTGATCATGTAGTAGCAATCTCCCAGCCCTGACATTTCCAGGACCCTATTTGCTTTCTCTTTCTTTATTATTTTAATTTGTTACTACCGCCTGAAATGTAAGTGGGACACATTCAGAAACAAGTAATAAACTTTGTATACTGAATAAACTATCCAGTTACTAACTGGGAAAGATTGCTTAGGGGGATGCTGGACTGAACAGAGAATCAAGAAATGTTATCAAAAGCAATCACCAGGTGCTGGATATCACTTGGATACAAGTGTGATAAAACAACACTGGCGGAGACATATACCCTGTGTTGATATTGGATTTGAATTAGGAAGGCGTTAGGGATGATCATTTCATTTCCTAATAGGGCTCTTCTGCACCTACCAAGTTTGCATATAACATATGCATGCATGCACACACACAAACACATGCCCACTGCCACGTATACACACAGAGTTTTGTGTGCCACAAACAGAGTTGTAACAATGGAGACATATGCACGATATAAGGACATTCCTAATTGTGCCTTATATTAGCCATAAGGAAGTATTAAATAATAACTTCTTCATTTGGAATAAGTGGGTAATTATTTTATAAAATACAAACTACAGATAGCTGATATAACTAACTTTGAAGTATAAATTAGTTTGAATCAATCATTTCGGTTTCTGAATTGCTTTTAAATCTTTATTATTAAACATAGACTTGTAAATTTAGGTTAAAAGCACCTTGAATGCTGTTGACTGTCTTCATAAATATCAGTTGAAGAGTGGCAAGTTACTTGCTCTGTAAATAAAGTACCCCTAATTATACTACTTATTTATATAATTATTTTTTTTTATATTCTTACCGGTAATTGGGCAACTTTCACTTCTTTCTCATTAATGTCATGGTATCCTACTTCTAATTTAATGTTTCTTATATTCCTTTTTCAGAAAAACCAGTCAATGTACTTTGGGTAATAAATCAGAGAAAATAAAATCAGACTAGAAAATACCTGTAATGTACAAACTTAATAAACTTTAATCCATATATGTCTTGGCCTTAGCATTAAATATCCATGCTTTTTCCTTCATCTTTATATTTAGATAAGTGAGTATTGGCTATCTGAAAAGTTGTCATACATGTTTTAAAAATATAGAAAATCTTCATGGATATAATTCACATACCATAAAATTGACAAATCTTAATTGTACAATTCAATGGATGTTAGTACATCCACAGAATTATACAACCATCACCACAATCAATTTTAAGACATTTCATCACCCTAAAAAGAAACCATACCCATTATCAGTAATTCTTCACTTACCTTTGTGCCCCGCCCCAGCCCTAGGCAAATACTAATCTACCTTCTGTTTCTATTTACTTGCCTAATCTGAACATTTTGTATAAATTGAATTTCCTATAAAATCTGTGAGGCTTTATTGCATGTGTGTGGCTGTCTTCTCTCACTGAGATTTCTCCATGTTGTGTCATGTTTCAGTACTTTATTTCTTTTAATTGTCAAATAATATTCTATTGTATGGATATACCAAATTTGGTGTCTCCACTCATTGGTTAAAGGTCATTTGGGTAGTTTCCACTTTTTGGCAATTATGAATAATGCTGCTATAAATATTCATGTTTTTGTGTGGACGTAGTATTTTCTTTTGTCTTGGGTATATACTTAGGAGCAAAATTGCTGGGCCACCTGGTAACTCCATGTATAAATTTTAGAGAAACTGCCAGATGGTTTTCCAAAAAGATTCATCATTTTATATTTCCATAACAGTGTTTGAGGGTTTGAATTTCTCCATATTCTTGTCAATGCTTACTAACATACATATGTGTGTGCGTGTGTGTGTGTGTGTGTGCATGCACGTGGGCATGCATATTTGGTTATCACTGTCCTAATGTGTGTGAAGTAGTCTCTTATTGTGGTTTTGATTTGCATTTCACTGATGGCTAATGATGTCAGTGTATGGGACATACTTGTCCTGTGTTTATTGTTCTTTTTATACTATGTATGAAGAAATGCTTTTTATTTGTATTACTTTTGTCATACTGGGTTTTTAAAAAACATTTTCCATTCACAGTTGGTTTAATCAGTGGATGTGGAACCCAGGAATATGGAGGGCTAACTGTATATATTATATAGAAAGATATATATATGAATGTATGTTTCATATATAATATGTTATATATGTGAGGTATATAAACACATACATTCTTACGTATACAGTAAATCACTTAGTGGAATGGTTACAGGTATTTTATTTTTTCAAATACTTTTCTATGCTTTCAGACTTTTCCTACATAAATAATAGCAGCTATTGTTTTTTAAAATTTGGAAATGCAACTCAAATTTACTCCATTAACCTTAAGTAAAATATCTACTATAAATTTCACAGGAGAAAGCATAAAGTCTTTCAAGCCACTCAATGCAGAACAGGCACTATGTTGGCCAGCAGGTACACAGGCATGATTAAAATTTATAGCTTATTTTTATTTGCATATTAGATTTGACTAGTGTTGCTGCCAGATTAGCCAACAACATCAACAATGTGATTAGTTGGAAAGTGATGGTAAAGTTAAATGTGTTGGAGAGGATCTCATCAATAAGAATCCTGTACATATAATTTCCAGTCACATGTTCATTGTAATTGGCTCATGCAACAGGGCGAGTCCAAATATACTAAAAGAAGGGCTTGATCTACAATTTTGTTTTCAGGTAGGTCCTCCCTAAATAACAAACAGAAAAAAGATAAGACCCAATTGGAACTTAATTTTTTATAGTCCCACTATTCATCAACTTTATTGAGATTAACTGTGTTTCAAATCTCTCTCAAACCTCAGATGCAACATATAAGAATTCAGTATTTGCTGAAAGGGTAGGGGCATGTGCTTTACTCACATTTGAAGACAGAATAGGCCATCTGAAAATACATGGACATGACCTCTAGAAGCCGTGAGAGGCCCTGGATTGAGATCCAGCAAGGACATGGAGACCTTCCAACTACAATGAACTTCAATGACCTTGAAAATGGATTCATTGCTCAAGCCTAAGAATCTGGCCCTGCAGATCCCTTGCCTTCAGCTTTGTGAGACCTTAATCAGAGAATCCAGCTGAGCCCAGCTAGACTTGTGACCTAAGAAATGTGAAATATAAATGTGTGTTGCTTTAATTAAATACATTTGTGGAAATGCATGATGTCACCATAGAAAACTAGTACAGATGGTGAGAAAGTTCTTTCTTAAAAACTAACCTTTACCCAGACTTCCCAGGTTTTATTTCTGGCTCTCCTACTTATTAACTATAGACGTCATTAAGACTGTTCATAAACATTCCATTTCTTCTTCTTCTAAGCACATAGAATCATGGTGCTTCCCTGTACCCTCCGAAATCAGGTGTGATTTATGATTTACACTGGCCAATTCAATGTAGGTAGAAGTTACTTGTATCAATCCACTGAGATTGTGAGGACAGTTCTTAGCATAATTTAGCCTTTTCTGGCAGACGCACCATATATGTAACCTTGGCAAAGTCCTTGAATTATTATCTTCTGCTCCCTTATTCCTCTTCCTCCTCCTTTTTCTTATTTTTCATCATCAATTTTATGACAATAATAATCATTAAAATTACTAATTTTGAGCAGTTACTATGCGCTTAGTAAAGGGCCCTTAAACTGTGCTATATCTAACACAGCAGTGAATATCATGGATGCTAGAGCTTGTTTGCCTTAGTAGGAAAAAAAAAACACTTTTGCTTTTCTGATCAGAGGTTTTTTTTCTATACCTCAGTTTTCCTATTAATCCAAAAGAGATAATGACACTTGCTTCATAGGATTCTGTGCAGACAAAAATAAATTTCCACGTGAGAAATGCTTAGAACTCTGTCTGACACAATAATTGTCCTATAAAAAGTCACTGTTAAGATGGTCTAATATATTTTTCACAACAACCCAATACGCTTGTTTTAAGTGTTATCTCCGTAACCTAAGTATTATCTCCATTTTACTGGCACAGAAACTGAAACTCAGAAAGTTTAATATTTTTTTCCCCAAATTGTCACTAGTCATTCTGATTCCAAAGTCCACACTTGTAACCAATTTCTCATCGGTCCTACTTGCCTCTCTCCTTAGGACTCGAGCAATTCCTCCTTGCTGGAGACAGAGCTCATATTTCCACGAAGCTGTACGTATTATCTGTCATAGCCTCAGCACGATGGCCTCCTCAGTGTGCTACTTGTCAATGCGACCTGGGTTCTCCAGGAACTCAGTTATCACAGCAGGCACAGAGGGGTTGGGGACTATGTGTTTTATTTATATGGGAAAGTTTAGAACTACCACTTTATGATTACTTCTCCATAAATGGGGGTATATATACATGCTTGTTATAATAATCAAAAAGGTATGATGAAGACATCTGGAACCCTGAGTTCCAACCTAGGCTCTGTCACTCGCTGGCTGTGTGACCATGGACACGCCAATTAACTTCTCTGGACCTCAGTGTCCTCATTCATCAAAAGAGGGGATGGAGTTAGTGACACATGTTTCAAATCCTCGGAGACAATAAACGCTGTGCCTACTGAAAGCCCTGCCTTACCTCATGCGTGGACGTGGCTCATGAGAACCTAATTGGGGAGGATGTTCAAATCTGTGCTGTGCTGGAATCAATTGCACCAGGAGGAAGAGGGCATGTAAACAAGGGCCTACTGCACTTATTTTCCTAACAAAATATCCCAAAGTGTGAGAATTGAGAGACTTGGGCTCTGTGGGCAATCAATAAAACATGAATGCATCTTTCTGCATGCATTTTCCTCACCCCCTTCAGGCTCCCTGTAATGAGTAGATAATGAGCTCTAGCCATAGCCAGGGGTGCCTGGGAGCTTCTTCTAACATCCACTTTGTTAGAGGAACTTTTGCCGCTGAAAGGCAAAACACTTTCAAGGGATATGCTACCGACTGTTTTGCATAGTGAGCTTAATGTCATGATATTTTCTCAAGACTGTAAGGGTACCTACAGGAGTCCCTCTGATGGGTGCTACTCCGTTTTTGCAGGGGAAAATAAGGTTTGCTGTGGCTTCATTGATTTATTGTTTTTTTAACCAAACAATGAGAAACTATTTACAAAGAACCCTAGGCCTCAACTATAGGAAGTAAAGCCCCTGAGGTCACAATTATATCTGAGGTATATTCCTGACATAATTTACTTTTCCTGCCTTTTTGACAGGCTTTTGTGACAGTCTCCCTTCCTTATTGTTTAGTATTTCCAACCACCGCTCTATCGTGGGCATCTTTTAGACCCAGACAGTAGTTGAGAAATGTCCACAGCTCCCTGCCTGTCCTAAAACAAACACGTAACATTCATCTCTTTTCTCAACACTAGTCAACTCTGGCTATCTGTGGGGAAAAAAAAAAGTATCAGAATAAGAATGCTAAGGCAGCCACAGATCTCGGGGGAAGCGAGAATGTACTTGGTTAGTGATAATTTCCAATGTTCACAGAGGAAGACCTGTTGTGTTCAGTATTTGCTAATGAGAGAATTTTCCTGAGTGCAACAGGGAGAGGGGATGGGAGTGACTAGTGTGGAATATCAAAATAACACATGGGGGAAGAAACAAAAGTTGGAGACCTGTTAAATTATGCTCATATTTGTTATGCTGTCCTGAAGATGCAGATGGAGTTCCACCCAAAATTCAGTTTGGATGCCAAGATTAATGATGGTGTGTGCGCACGTACATACATACACACACTCACACAAGCACACGAGGGCTGTACACCAAGAGGGTATGAAAATGCTTATGACTTATGTAATTATAATCTCTGGGAAGAGCAGTACAGGACTCTCAAAGAGGTCCAAAAATGGCCTGAGATGGCAAGGGAAGGAGACTGGTTTGAGTCTTTATAATTAAGAGTGGGCCTGGAGGGATTGCTCCATGAGGGCAGGGGCTTGCATGGTTTGAATTTCCCACTGGGGCCAGAGAACGAAGGCTTTCTTGTAAGTTTTTCCAGATGGGAGACATAAAATGAAGAGAAGGTGGTGATTTTAAAAGCTGTCAGTAGTAAAATATCTAGAAATGGGATCAGACTTCTCATTAAAGCAGTTTTACTTCTTTAGATGCCATATTAAATTGAGATAAACAGAAACCAGTCTCAGAAGTCAGATAGCATGAATCCAAATGTTGGCTTAACCACTTATAAGCTTGTGACCCAACGGACGGTGTTTACTTGCCTCAAAGCTGTTTTTCTTCCTCTTAAAATGGAGACAATGTTAGGGCATATCCACAAGACAGCAGATGATTAAAGGAGATGCTGCATGCAAGGTTTTAATATTGGAATGTGATAAGTCTTAACACCACCGCTGTAACACCATTGTAATTTCTACCACTACTGATTTTGCTATAACCACCTCTCACCCTTGCTATTTTACCTGACTTGTCTCCATAGAACACAGTTTAAGATCTGCCTTTTTTTCTGTGTATTTGTCCCTAAACCTGAAATTAGGGTTGTTGAAATGTTTTTGTAAGATCTGGACTGGGTATTCTTATCCCCAGTGACTATATTGGCCTTAGCACTCTATACTTCGAAGGATCTTGCTAACATCCCCCTTCTCCCGGCATATTCCTACACGAAAAGCGGAGCAGCCCGGTATGAATACCAGTTAAAGGAAGTTCCTGGGTTGCCGACTGTATTTTGCTATTTGGATTTGAACAAAACATACTCCATTTGCTCACAGAGCACCCGTGACTCAAATTTCATGATATTTTAGCAGATGAAGAAATTTGATTTCCCAATTGCAAATCCTAGAAGTTTTACTGAAAAGAAGTACTTTCTTATTCAGATTCAACACTCCCATCTTGGTGAAATATTTTATCATTTCACCTCGCTCATTTTATTTTTCATCGTATGTAATAATTGTCCTTTTTCCTAAATATGTTCTCACAGTCACAAAGTGAGGACCTCATGGGGGGTGGTGCTTTTCCCACCTCGGATGGAGTCCCCAAGGAACTTTATCCGTACCTCTCTTAAGGCAGAGATCCATTCTATCTTGTATTACGTGTGTTTGTCGGCATGGCTGAGCACTCAATATTTCCAAATAACTAGTATTAACTGGTTATCTGTTAAACAGGTAGCTTTCTAGCTCTGATTCTGATTCAGTGAGTTTTGGGATGGGGCAAAACTATTTTAACAAGCAGTCAAGGATATTCATAAAACACTGTTGTATACTCCCCATGGATTTTAAGTTAGATAGGATTCATGTTTTCTTCACCACTAGACTAGCCAAGCTGTTTTGTATATAGTAAAAAACTCTAGTGTTGAGTTTGTATTCTTACGCTCATTGGGATTTTCTGGGGTAAACAGTTATAATTCCTTATACGTTTCCTATGTGTTCTATTTTTTAGGCACATTCCTAAGTCTTACAGTAAATCACTGATTCAGCATGTGTGATCCTCCCAGTTAGAGATATGGAAACTGAGGCTCAAGGCAGGGGTGGTAAGAGCCTTAGTTCATGCAGTTGAATAGGAGCCAAATCCATCTTTATATCTAGTTCTGACAGCCAAGCCCCTGCGACTTGTGAAGTGGATTGGACACATTTCTCCAGCCACTGCCACTCGCCCTAGTTAACATTCTCCTTGAACGACCTACAAGGTCCTTAACTTCTCACTGGCTTAAGTGTCTCTGATGCTCCCAGTTTAAAAATTGCAATACACACATAAATAATTCAAGCAAACAACTTGATATAGTGGAGTGCATTAGGGCTAAAATAACCCTCCCCTTTCGACTAGTTTAGAAAACCATCATCATTTTCTAGAAATACTCTCTGGGCTTCATGTGGTGCACGGTACATTGAATTTGTTAGCATTTTGCCAGCTCTGCCATGCAAAAGAAAAAAAAATACATCACTCTGGAATCACTGCAAAATCAGCGCAAATGCAGATTTAATTGGCTTTGCCTCACAAATAACCTTCTTCATGCCAGCTTTATTGCCACGGTTGGAGAAAAGCCAATCTTTGTCATCAATATAGTCGTTACATCTATTAACAAGATTCATAGTCAAAATCCAAGAGGTGTTTACCGATAGGCTAAGGACTGCCTGCCTGAGCTGTTTTCAAATTGAATTTTTTCATCCCAGCAGAGGTTTGTCTCGATGGATAGATGGACAGAGAGAACAATCTGTTTTATCTGACAACTGCTCATAACCAACCCTCCCTTCTTCTCAATCATGCTCTCCAGTTAAACTGATCATCTCTGAGGACTTCAAATATCCTAAATCCTTTCCAGCCACTGGTCTTTGTTCACACCACTGCCGATTGCAGGACCTCCCCCACCTCAATCTCTATGTGGCTGATTTTCATCCTTTACACCTTGGCTAAATGCCACCTGTGTACAGAGATCATTCCTGAAATCTATCTGGGATGGTCTAT
Organism: Lemur catta; assembly: GCF_020740605.2. Classification (NCBI taxonomy): domain Eukaryota; kingdom Metazoa; phylum Chordata; class Mammalia; order Primates; family Lemuridae; genus Lemur; species Lemur catta. The sequence goes on along the minus strand of NC_059147.1, from coordinate 25,451,839 downwards.
GCTTCTTTGTTTTTCACCTCTGCTCCTCATTTGTTTCATTTATCGCAAAGATTGGCAAACTTTTTCTGTGAAAAGCCGATTGAAGTATTTTAGGGTTCTCAGGTCCTAAGGTTTTCATCACCCCTGCTCAACTCTATCACTGTAGCTTGAAGGTAGCCATAAAAAAAATGTGAACAAAGAGTAAGTCTGTCTGACAACATCACTTTCTGCACAAAAACAGGAAGCAAGCAGGATTTAGCAAGCAGGTGCAGTCTGCTGACAGTTTACTTCAGGACACTGGTTACAAGTTATAATTGCAACATTCCTGTTAGTTTATACTTGTTTATTGTCAGAATACCCACTAGAATAAAAGCTTCATGAGGACAGGAGTCATAGTTTACTTGCTTTTCATTGTATGAACACTGAACACAGTAGATGCTCAATAAATATTTGCAGGAAAAAAATAACATATTAATTTGTTCAAGTTTAGTTTGGTTTAAATATTTAGTTGTGACGATTCTTTATGTCTTGCAGGAAAAATTCCTAAGTCTTTATTATGACACATATTCCCAGAAACTCCTAACCCAATAAAATCTTTCGTTTCGACACTCGTTATCTCTTTTACTGTCAGAGCACAAGAGTTATAGTTTAGTCACCCATTTACTCTTTCATTTGGCATTTCATGCCCAATAAGTAATATGCAAGACACCGTGCTAGGCACTGGCTAAACTGGCACATAAGCTAGACACAGCCCCACTTACTCATGGAGTTTGAAGTCCGATGTCATATCAAAGTACATGAGAGTTCACTCCTCTGTGTTTTGTGTACTGTTTAGCATGGTTTCTTTTGCCTGTAGTCCTCTGCTGTCAGATTCAATCAGTAATCTCCCGCTGGTGCATCTCAACTTAATCGAGCAATCACTCTGACTCTGTATGAACTCATCCCTCCATTCTTTGGATTCTGATAACTCTCCGTTCCTGTCCACACCAGCTATCTAGTCACTTCTCTAAGGGCTGTTTCCCTCTGTCCACAGTGATTTTTGGTGAGCCCAGGGGGCATGTCTGACATTCTTCCCTGTACCATCACCACCAAGCACAAAGCCAGGAATACGGAAAGTACCAAATAAATGCTTGACATGGGAGTCAGTTCTTACATCCTACCCTGTGAATTATGTAGTACTAAGTATTTGTGAGCTGAATTCAGAAAAATTTAACTAGGATAGTAAAAAAGAATGTCTGTGTTCAAATTATTATCAAGTATGTTTTTCTAAGAGTCAAACATCTTTGACTTAAAATTTCAACATACTAATTAATGTTAGGTATATTATCTTTGACTTTTATAAATCTTTAAAATGATACAGTATTTGAAATACAGGGTATTAACAGGAATAAGAAGTACAGAATTGGCCAATGTGAACGATTTTAATTAGGCAAAAATTATATAGGATGCCTTCCAATAGATTAGTGAAACCAATCTGGTGCCATGTTTTCTGATACATAAATGGGTTATGTTACTTTTTATTTCAAATATATTATAAAATTGTCTATATAGGACCAAAATCCCACTGATTCTTCTGATATATCCATTTGAAGATTTAAGTTCTAAACATGCAAAAGTATAAAACTTTTACAAGTCAAAATGATCCTTTAGAAAAGCCATAAAACAATATTTACATATAATGGCTACAAAATATATTTGTGTTTTAGAAATCTGTCAGTCCCTGTACAAAACAAGAACCCAGGGCCCATGAAAATTAGCTTTAGAATAGGAAATACTTTTGTAAATAAAATGATAGGGTTTCAGAGAAAGCACACGTTGGTTTTTCAAGCAAGAGATAGAAGGGTTGTATTTAATACCCACGAGGAGAGCCTTCTGAAATGGACAATTTTCCATGTCTACTCACTGAATTTGTAGAAAAGAATTCCAGAAAGACAAGTGTTTTAAAGCAAGTAGCAGGGTTGAAATTTTGCTAACTTTCCTTTATCTATTTTCACATTTCCCTGAACATATGTTTCACAATAGTTTTATTAGCAAGTGGAGAAGACGTCACTGTCCAAAATCTGTGGTGTGATTAACGTTATTGAATGGCAGGTTTTGTGTTACTCATGTTTATTTTATGCCTTCCCAAACCATCTGCTTCCTTGTGCTGTGTCTTATTCAGACAAGAAACACTGACAGGAAAGGTGTACATCGCAATGACAGTTGTAATGGTTCCTGACATTTTGGGTTTGGGTTTCTATTTTTCTGAGTGTCACAGGCAAAACTGAATAACATGGTCCCTTCTTAGGAAACAAAGCCTAGAAATAATTCAATCATTCATATGGCCCAAATTTATTATTTACTCTGCTCCAAGTGTTAGACAAGAAACTGAGGTTGCCAAGATGCATAAAATACTATCTCTACCCACAAAACTCTAGTGGGGAAGACAGACATGAAAACAATGTAGTGTGACAAGACTAAAGCAGAGGTAAGATAAAAGTATGATGGCATCAGGAAGTGAAAGCATTCATTCTAAGAATGCACTGGAGTCTTGAATTAAGTCTTGAAGCATTAAATTACAAATACAAGAGGTAGGAAAGCTGCCAGAGAGTATTTCAGACTAAAGCCCCTACATTAACTATGGTATCCACAGAAATGTGAGAGAGTTTGTTTTTGAGCAATTTTAATTACTTGGGTTTGGCTGGAATACAGAGTATGCATTAGAAAGCAGAAAAGAATGAGATTTTGCAACTTGGTAACAATAGTTAGTACATATTGAGCCCTTGGTTCATGCCATATACTGTATACCCATTCTCTCGCTTAGTCTTTCCAATGAATTATAGGACTGAAACAATTTTATTATTTCTTGTATTTTACAGATTAGAAAGATGAGTTTCTGAGAGTTTAGTGGCATGTTGATTCTGTGTTCAAACCCGTAGAACACTCAAACTGCATAATTCTAACGTGTTAATACAGGGACTATTTATAAAGCTGTGAGTGTGGTTTAAACCAATTGTTTTCAGAGTGTGGTACCTAGATCAGCATGATCAATATCACTTGAGAATTCTTAAGAAATGCACATTCTCAGGCTGTATCCTAGGATTACTAAATCCAGAACTATGGGCATAGGACTCAGCAATTTCTTTCCTAACAGGCCTTCTAGATGATTCTGATGCATGCTGAAGTTTGGAAACCACAGGCTTAGGGAAAGCAAGAATGGGTGGTGCCGTGCCGTGGGGCTGTTAATACAGAAAAAGATGTTATCATCTTTAGCATGCAAAGAAGAGAAGGCAATTATGAGAAAAACCAAATAGAAGACGGAGCTAATGGATGAGGTCCAGGCATATTTGCCTCCCTGCACAGTGCAGGGTAACGATGAGAAGTAGATCTGGAGAGATAAACAGAAGATGCCTATCAAACATTCCCAACGAGATGGACAGGAAGAGGTGAAGGCACATTTTAAACTTAGGCAGTATGACTTTGGAGCCCTACTGTCAACCATTATGCCATGGATCCTCTCAGTAAGACAAAGGAGGAGTCAGAGAATGTCCCTCAAAGCCAAGCTAAGCAGCTGGGAATATAGAGTATAAGCAATACAGACCCTGAAAGAGTTTTAGGTAAAAGAGACTCACATGATACTATTTATTGTTTGCTTGTTTTTCATTTTATTTTGACAAAGATCACTCTGATAAGTGGAGAGAAGAATAAAGAAGGGTATGAGTAAGTGACAGTGTTCATGAAGATGTTTAAAGATTTTGTACTAATCTATTAATAGCTGAGATAAGAACTCAGGCTCCAGGAATGGTGATGGTAAGTCTTATTTATTAAAATCTATGGACTTATTTGTTCAAATTTACAGGTGATTGAGATGCAGGCAGAGGAAGGAGTCTCAGTTACTGCTCAGATTTCTGTCACAGGTGGCAGAATAAATGAATGAATGGTGATTCTTATTGTGTTTGTTGTGGGTTTCTTGTTTATTTTTATATTTGTTTGATGTGTTAAGAGCAATGGGAGCTGTCTAGTAGGCTGTTAGGTATGAATGTTTAGAATTTATAAGATAAAATAGAACTAAAGAAATAGATTGAGAGTTATCTGAATACAGATATTCCTTAAATATAACCTAAGGGGTGTGTGTGTGTGTGTGTGTGTGTGTGTGTGTACACACAATGAAAAGAGTCAAGAATCAACCAAAAGGGAAACTAAATTCAAGTGAAGCATCAAAAAAAGGAAGAGCCTTGGAGAATACAAAGAAGGAAGAGTAGTAATGATAACAATGACAGTAGAAATAAAATTGTATTGATAACAAGTAACAGATGACACTTTTAGTACACTCTGTGTTAAGTATTTTCTGAGCATTATGTCATTTAAATTTCACAAAAATCTATGTGATAGACACTAATATTAAACTTATTTAACATTAAAAAAGTGACCATTGCTTATTTTCAGAAATGAACAAGAAAGAAAAAGAAAAACATGTCAAAGAAACTGCAGTTGGTAAGATTTTCAAGCAAGAAGACATTTTAGGAAGTTTTAACAGTATTGCTATTTCTGATAAGAAGAAGAAGAATAGTGTTCGGGACCCCATGCACTATGGAATAGAGATGTGAAAGACACAAGGCTAGACGGAGGCTGACTGGCATAAAAGAAAGCAGAAACTTCAGGTTTTCCCATCATGCTTTTAAGAAGTTGGCAGTAAACCAAGGGAAGAGATGAGGCACAAGCTACTAGGGTTCAAGGTTAAAGGAAAATACTTAGTTTTGTGAATTTTGGTCAGTATTAAAATAAAAAAAGAAAATATAGGTCAGAGAAAAAAATAGAGAGCGAATGAATATATAAGAGGAAAATGCCACAACCGATTCATAGCATGATAAAGAAAATGGGAAGTTAATGGTTGGTTGGATGGATTTACTTTGGATCTGGGCCACATCTTGTTTACGGGGAAAGAAAGAATGTTGTTAAAGATAGGAAATACCCCCTTTCTGCCTTTCCCAGTGGCTGCCAGCCTCTGGGGTCTTGTAGGATTACTGAACCATCCCTGACATGGAGTAATCCACAAAGTAGATCAAATGGTGAAATCCCATGGTTCTAAGAGCAAATCTCTTCAGAGCAGGTTTTCAACCATGGCAGGAAACATCCATTTCTGAAATAGGATTTATATACACACACACACACACACACACACACACACATATATATATATATATGTGTATATATATATATATATATAGCAGGCAAAATAACTGGTCCCACCAAAATTTAGCTGGAAGGGGTTCAGAATAGAGCTCCACTGTAAAAGACAAATTGGCACTCTGGTCATGGAGACTAAGACAGGACCCCAGTCCTGGGGGATGGGTCAGAGTTGCCAGAGATGAATCTCCATGCCTTAAAAACTTTCACCGTTTAGCTATTTACTGTTGGAGGGAGAGTGACAAACACAGTTTTCTCATGGGTGCCTAAACCAGGGCACAAGGAGTTTGATCAGTTAATATACAACATAATTAAGTACGGATGAGTGTGGATTTTATTTTTGAAACGTAAAGCTACCTACTAGTTTAAAGTATTTTAGTTCAAATTATTTTATTTCAAATGAAATAATCATACTTTTGAACAGAAACACCATATTAAAATATTTACATAACAGGAAAAGCAGGGAAAACTCAGAATTCCATCTCTGCCATTGATTCTGTAACCATGGGCAAATATCATAAGCTTTCCTGTGTGTCACTTTTGTCATTTGTAAAGTAGAGACACTAGTGATAGCAATTTCACAAGGACTTTATTGAGATGAAATAATACAAAGTATATGAAAAGGGCCTGAGCATAAATTTACAGAAAATAGAAATTTTTAATAAAAGTACATTAGGGTGAATCCCGTGATTCCAAAATTCTCTTGGGAGGATGACTAAACCATTAATTGGAAGGGGGGAAAAAAAAGCAAAAAAGAACTGCCAAAAACATTCTAGCTTCCTTAAGGAGAACTCAGGGGAAAAATACCTATATATAGTCAGAACCATTTTTTAAAATAATAAAGTTCTAATGATTTATTAAAAGAAAAAAAAATCATCCAGAGATGAAGACTTTCTTATTACCGGAATTTAACTGTGTTGGCATTTGAATAATTCAGACAATTAAGAGTGAGGGCTTGGGGACCAAACTATTCCTCAAATGTCCCAGAGGGAGGTGACAGGTACAGGGCCAAAAAGGCAAGAGGGGGTCAGTACTGCAGCTACTAGGCAGCTGAACTGACCTGGCTGCCATTGTATCAGGAAGACTTACGGCGAAGGTCAAGGCAGATAACGAACCACAGTAACACGGATTCAGAGCAAGGAATGTAGTTTCCAAGAAGTACTGCAAAAGCAAAATGAATCATCCAGTTGGGGGAAGTGGTTATGTTGTTCTAAGACAGACACCCAGTTTTTGGCCAGATTGCCAAAAAAAAAAATCAGAATCCAGTTACTCAAATGAAGGAAAAAGATCAAAAGGAAAGTAGACAGTTCTCACTGGGAGCTCCCTGCATTTCTAGTTTGTGATAGGACTATCCCTATTATGTGAGGACTAACCCACATTCCCCTAGACTGGGCAACCAGAGTGTCATATGCCGCATCTAGACTTTATGATAAAAATATTTTGCGAGTCCTCTCTTTTGCATTATAATGCATTTCTGAGTGCCACCCTCCACCCCCAAAAATATAAATGAATAAAGCTATGTTGAGAGGACTGGAAAGAATTTGAGTTACATGGATTTGAGCTACACAGATATTATCATCCACATTTACTCCTTGCATCTTTTATTTGCCGTATCATGTACATTTCCTGGAACACAAACTATGCTTAACGTTAACTGTAACATTACATCTTAACTCTAATAAAAAGGATCCTGAAATAAAACCAGGACACTGCAAATGAAGTATAATAAAGATCTGGATGAAAATACCCTAGATAAAATAATTATCTTGTTCCTCTCCCTGACAAAAACGATATAAATTTTTATGTTTAGCTTTCAACAAAACTGGGGCCAACAGAGAGTTGAGAAAGCAGCCATGATGTAGCATCTTATGGCCAGAACACTTGATTTCATTTCTGACCATGATTTTGAATTTCTGTCCTAATATTTCCCCCAGTCCTGTTTTGTTACTCTCATTTGAGATTTTTTTATTATTATTATTATTTTACTATATGCCCTTTTTGTTGCAGTACAGCTTTCATCTTTAGGGGGAAGACAGTATATAAATAAATGCATAAAAATAAATAAGGCACATTGATTGTTAGTTTTATTTTTCCTGATATTAAAAGGAGAGTGACTTTTGGCTGTGTTCTCCTGGGTACGAGGGTAAGGTGGTCATTTGAGAAGCATTTGTACAAGGAAATGGCCTGGGGTTGATGTGGCCCTTGCATAAGAACAGTAAACACCCACAGTAAAAATAGTCGTGAGGTTAAGGCATTTGTGGCCATATTTTTAAACCACAGCTCTGTTATTAGAACTAAGCATAAAGTGAAGAAAATCAATGGCTTGTCTTGCAACAACTTGTTTTCGTTTATTTTCACTCTCAGCTGTAAGAAGGTACCTATTTTTAGTTAAGTCCCACTGTGGGATCTTCAACCCCAAACCCAAAAGGGGGCAGGATTGTTTAAACACCTTAGGGTTTCTACTCTGTGAACCCCAGTGGTCTCTCCCCTTGATAATAAAAATCCCCAGTCTAATTTCAGAGACCCGTGAGAATGTAACTTCTGCTGAGCTTCATCAGCCAGGTCTTAGACGGAAAAGTAGAACCCCTTTCACTCTCTGTTTCACTCTTATCACTGAAAAAGCGAGGAGATGGCTGCAAAAGTCTGCACAGGTGGCTGGAAAAGGGTAGTCAGATACTCCTCTGCAGACCCAGGCCCGGGACCCAAGGCTTAGGCTGGGAAATAGGTGGAAATGACAAAGGAAAGCCTCAGCAACCCCTGAAGTCCTGAGATAGAATTGTATCCAGTTGCCTGGTGTAGTAATTAATCTGAAATCACTTCTTAGCATTACCTGGCTGTATTCGATGAATCAGGAACTCAAATCGAAGAGTGTGATTCATACAATTTAACATTCCTCTCAGATTTCACTGGATAAACCTTAGCATTTCATTGCAACAGGGTCACTGACGACTGGAATGTTTCTAATCATGGTCTGGATAAGAAGTCTCATGAGAGGCCGGGCGCGGTGGCTCACGCCTGTAATCCTAGCTCTGGGAGGCCGAGGCGGGTGGATCGCTCGAGGTCAGGAGTTCGAGACCAGCCTGAGCAAGAGTGAGACCCCATCTCTACTAAAAATAGAAAGAAATTATCTGGCCAACTAAAAAATATATATACAAAAAAAAATTAGCCGGGCATGGTGGCTCATGCCTGTAGTCCCAGCTACTAGGGAGGCTGAGGCAGTAGGATCGCTTAAGCCCAGGAGTCTGAGGTTGCTGTGAGCTAGGCTGATGCCACGGCACTCACTCTAGCCCGGGCAACAAAGTGACACTCTGTCTCAAAAAAAAAAAAAAAAAAAAAAAACAAAAAGAAGTCTCATGAGGAACAGGCAAAGGGATTTTGCAATTTTTTATGAAAAAGAGAAGAGAGAAATTCTTCTCAACATTTGGAAAGGCAATAAAGAGAGAAGGAAGTTGTCCAGGGATGTGTTGCTAGGGAGAGCAAAACTGGAAACAAATTATAGAAGGACAAAAAAAGGCAACATTCAAATCAATGAAAGATTACTAACTCTATGCACTGTGATATGGTGGTAGTGAAATTCACATCCCTGGTGAGTGATCCGAAGTCAGGAATGCAAGAGAATGACTCCCACCTGCGTACCGTGATTGCAGATGCCGAAGGAACAGGGCTGGGAACAGCCTGACCGTGATCCTGTAATATTCTCCCCTTGGTTGTCCTGGAGACTAGATTTATTCAATAATACAAAAAGTCAAAATTCACTTTTATCAAAAGGACTTTCATTCACTCAAAAATAGAAGGAGCCAGAAGAAAATGGTTTTGCTGATTCGGGGAGTGTTCCTTATTGTTGGGTTTTCATTGACCCCGGTAATGTAAACTAAAATTAACGTTCGGTCTCATTCCAGTTGTTCTCATTAAAGGAAATTATTGAAAGCCTCAGTTTGGCAGAGTATTCCACTTTGGCAATAAAGAAATTGATAAGGAAAAGAAAGGCCTGACTCTGGCGTACAGGGACTATGCCACCTTCTCTGCAGGGCTTGACTCCTCCTAAGGCTAATCCTACCTGTACAACATACGCTAGATACTGAGATGCACTGGATATTATTCTATGCATGAAGTACAGAGAGAAAACAGTTCCATGCCAACCCTTAGGGACTTAATACACCCGAGAGAGGGCCGTCTGTGCAGACACAAAAGTCCTGCAGAAAATTGGAAGATTGAGAGTGTTTGAAATAGAAGTACTGAATAGGCAGTGCCTTCCCCTCCCTGAATCTCAGTTTTTCCATCTGTAAAGAGAGGGTGTTGATCATATAATGCTTAAGGCCTTTTCCAGTTCTGAAAGAGTCTCGATGACCAGTGCTTAATCTTTAGCTACCTGGGGCTATCACGTTAGCCTCTCTCAAAAAGATGAGTTTCCCAAGACATCCGTAGAATCCCACTGCAGCCCGCAGGCCCGCGATAGAACAAGGACCATGAGCTGGTGTCATGAGCTTTCCGTGTGTTCACGACAGCAAACATCCCACCCCTACAGTTGACTTATGTCTGCTTTTTAAACAATTGCAACAGATGGTTGACACTTGAACAGAATGTATAATTAGCTTTGCAATCTAACACTTCATTCTTACTTGCTCTTTCTCAAAGAAGAGAAGCTGTGCCTTATGCCATGGGGTCTAATCTGTTAGTTTAAGCAGAAGCAGTGCTATGAAAGTTCTCAGGAGAGATGGGCTGTGGGAGGATTCCTAATCCCAGCCTTTCAGGGACATTAAAAAAAAAAGCCAGGAGGGGGTGTAGAGAGAAATCTCAGCACTTTTTTAAAACCCATGCCTCATTCTCATTTGTGTTCCAGAGGAGGCGAGTTTTTATACCTTTTCCCTCTCCTTTTCTCCAGCTCACCTCCATTATCCTCCGGTTCCCTTGGGGTAGTGATTGCTAGCTCAGAGGCTGCTCTGAATACCAAAAGGAGTAACTTCTGCAAATGCCTGGCATCGGGCATGACACGTAGCAGCACTCCACAAGGAACTTGCATAGCTCCTTCACTATAGGGAAACTACAGGGACATCAGCGCCCACTTCTTTTGACACTGTTGACGTGTCACCAGTGCGGTGGCGTGTCTACCCCGCACCCGTCCACTCAAACAGCAACCTTTCCCAAACCCACTTTCAAGGAGAAGCCTCTGTCAGAGTTTGCTTTGCTCCTTCCCAGAATCTCCTCTGCAACCGTCACGTCTCCAGCTTCATAGTCAAGATGTCTCCTAGGTTGGCACAAGTCTCTGGAAGCCCAGAAGTCCTTCTACCCTCTTTTAACCAACCACCCTTATTCCCCAGGAGAACGTATTCCCAATTCCACTCCCTATCCCCTTCTCTGAGTTAAAAATCTTAAATCTAATATACCACACCTCCTCCAAAGATTCAGTTTATAGAACAGAGCTACTGCTACCCGACTTGTTATTTTTATGATCAATTCGTGGGGATTTTGATATGTAACCATTTTAAGCTTGTCAGAGAACAGAACAAGGGTCTAACAGTGGAAGGCACAGAGTGGTCAAAAGATGGAATTGGGTCTCTCAGAATAGAATAATTCTGCTTCACTCAATGTATCCTAAAGCCATTGAATGACCCTTGATCAGAAATAATATTGCATTTATTCTGGAAAAAAACTACTTGTCATCAAAGGCCACGCTAAGATTTGATCATTCAAATGAATTCTACAGAACTCAGGAAGGAAGGGGCTCGTTCCTTTGAGGAATTTAAAGTCTTTAGGGAAAGGCCAACAAAATATAATCTAAAATAATTTACAAAACCTAAAGAAATTAGGCAGTAGAAAATATATGGAAAGTTAATTGAAATGGTCTCAAGAATTGAATTGCCATAGAGAAGAAATGCGTTTTTATTGAGCTCTATGCTAAGTAATTCCTATACTTTGCATACGAAAAATGTGGTAACATGCAATGCTCTTAGCACAGAGTGGTGCATAGCAAATGCTTAGTAGGGGCTGACTCCTATTATCTAATTCAATTTCAGAAACATTTCTGTTTTGCAGGTGAGGACAATTGGGCTCTGAAAATTGGCAGCCAGGCAAACGTCACAGAAAGACCATATGACAAAACCAGGGTTCCAGATGAATCTGCCGTCTGTTTGTTCTCTATGCTATATGGCTTGTTATGGAAGAAGGCTTTTCTTTAAGAGAATACCTCATTACTTATTCACACCCTACCTTGGCAAAGGTAAACGCAATTTCATCACAGGTAAAGGACACTTGAGGTCTGCTTTAAGTGACACTTAAGCCTATTTTGAGGATTCTAGTGCTCTCCAGTTTCATTCACTCACATAGCAAGTATTTAATAAGAATCCTACTATGTCTCTAGAACTTTTCTAGGTACTTGGGGGACTGTTGGGAAGAAAACAGACATTTACCCCAAACACCAATATATGGAGTGAGCTGGCAAATCTATCTCTCCTCAAAACTTTTGACTCAGAATGACATTTCCATTTCTAGTCACATGGATTGTACTTTTCTTTTTAATTGAGTAAAAACTCTGTATCAAACTCCATCATACTATGATACAATGACAACTAAAATAAAAATTCTTGCCTTTGTTTATTAAAATATGCATAAGCATAACAGAAATGTATAAAATTCATAAAGATAAAATCTCCTCTAATTTCAGCAACCTAAAACAAAGCCCATGAATGTGTTTGTGTGGATTCCAAATTAATTAAACATTCTCACACAGTGACAATTTACAAATAATGCTACATGCTTACTGTTTTATGTCTCATTTGTAGATATGGTTTCAAACACACATAACACTAGATATATAACTATTATGTATCCATAATAAGTTAAAATAAAACCTTTAAAAAAACGCTTCCAGCACAAAGCTTACATATGTACCTGTATATACCTGTGGATCCTCTAACAAGGTCAAGGATATCTGTAGCACCCCAGAAGGCTTCCTCCTACCCCGGCCCAGTCAACACCTTCTCCAGATATAAACCTATATCCTGATGTCTATCAGCGTATATTAATTTTACCTGTTCTTGTACTTCATAAAAATTGAATTACATAGGATGAACTCTTTTCTTGGCTGGCTTCAACGTATTTTGTTATGTCTTACTTTTAATTTAGCATTACATAATAAATGGTTTTCTTCATCAAGTTTTATTCAACAGAGATTTATGGGTTACTAACCAGGTGACAGACACTGGCTTAGAGACTGTTTGTGCGGGGATATTCACTATCCCCATCCTGATTCAACAATATAGTGAGGTTCTAAGCAAATAAAATAAGAAAGGAAATTTTAAAAAGCTGATACCATGTCATCATAAAGACAAAATAAATCATTGATTAAGTTTTGATTCAGCAAAGGCAAGTTAGTCTTGGTTGTAGTTATTACTTTTATTATATTACAGACAGGAATCTGTTGGTAAAACGATGAAAGCAGTTAAAAAACCAAATCATTATTAGAATAAAGAACCCAAATCTGTGTGTTTAACTTCATACACAAGTGAGAAGCCCCAGTATGTTTAATCTGGACATTCTAGGCATTCGATTAGCTGTTTAAGAATTTCCTATGTCTTTTAACTCATGTATGGTTTATGTGGCAACACATGATTTTAGCAGATTCATTCACTTTTCTGAAAAGCATGGCTGGGCAGAAATGACTACAAAAAGGATATCGTGGAATTTGGTTATGACTTCAGTTTGGTCCAAACCATTTTTAAAGACCTCAGCTGTCAAACTTGCAGAAAGGAGACCCAGAATTAACATAAAAGTATGATTGTGCTTTCTATTCATCTCACAGGGTCCAGAGATACATGTGAGAAAAGGCTTAAGAACTATTATGATGAATCTGTCCCATTCACTTAGCTCCCTACCTACACTTCGACAGATGCCTCTTCTACCTGAAAAGCGCTGTGTAGTTTGACCAGTCTCACTTTCACTGAGGACTTGTTACAGTTTAGATCCCAAAGTTAATCAGTAGCAAAAAGTCTGTCTGAATACAAGTTTTTCCGGCCTTATTTTTTGTTTGTTTGTCTGTTTGTTTCCTTCCTCCAAAATTAACCTATTCCAATGGCAAAAATACCCCTTCACTAAAATCAGTAGATGACCCACCCACTAGGTCATTTCCCAGGACACGTTTGTCATCTCTTTTTGCATCTGCTGCTCCCAGCTCAGAAAACAGAAAGCCCAATACTCTCTCCTCCTAATTTTTTGGAAGCTAGAACATGGTCATGCAACCTGACCTCTCTGGGGCAAATCAGTGTTTTTGCCCAGGACTTGGAATCTTGAGGGAGTGACACAAAATGCAGAGACAGCTGAGAATTCACTGTGGAGTCAGTGGCATCTCTTACCTGGGGTGAGAGGCAAAGACAGATGCAGAGATGGGATCTGAACCTGCTGTTAACAGCTTCCTTTGGTTCACCAGCCTCCCTATTTGTTAATATCTGTCTGTTAAATTTACTTCCCTCTTGAGTTAACAAGGTTGTTTTTTATTACTCACAAAAACTTGATACATATATTTTAGCTCTAAAAGATGAGCCAAAATAGAAGTATATGCCACCAAATCCTTCTCCCCAAAACAGATATTCTCCATGCTTTGGTGGAACAAAAATGATTAAGATGCAGTCCTTGTTACTGACTTCCAGAATATTTTTTGGCCCAAGAGTTTTGAGTTTTACACATAAACACACTAGCTGAGATTAATTTACCTGTATTTATTGATTTTTAACACAGTATTGGCCAAATCTTCAGTATACTTGGTACAATGAGAGACGATATAAAGAAAAAGTGTGACAAATGATTGTTTATTTAAACGGTTAAAGAATATTTTATAAGAAGTATTATATGATAGAAATTTATTCTCAGTTATGCATTTCAAGGTGAAAGAATGTAAACATTCTTGTGTGAAATCCAGGCATATTACTATTTGATGACAGACACTAGTGATTTGAATAATGTCATTATATTAAAGACACAATTAATATATCATCAAGAGAGTTGTAAACATAAAACTTTTATGCAATCATTTCCTCCATAACGAAAACAAGAAGGACTTTCTAGGCCAATGCTGTGTTAAAATCAATAGTTATTTTAATCTCAGCCAGTGTGTATATGTGTGCGTAAAACTCACATCTTTTGGATTAAACAAAAAACATCAGTATATATTTGAACAAAAATTACTTGATGTAGAAAAATGTAGCTCCTCTAGGAACTAACTATAATTCAATTTAATATTTATTAGATCATGCTTTCTTATGCTAAACCTTAAATGTGCCATGGGAAAAAATTCCCCACGGTGTCTGGCAAGTGGGCACTTCTGCCCAGGATTGAAATCTTTAATGAGTGACACAAAGACAAAGACCACACAGAATCCAGAGTAAAGGTTACAAGTGTGTGTTGTGACCTGATGCAAGATATAGATTTTTGTCTGAGGCCCAGGTTTACCCACTTCAATACATTGTATACACATGTATGATATTGCAATTATAATCTTGATTAAGTTACCACTTAACCTCTCTGACCTCCATTTTCTCATTAGGAACATGGGAATAAAATTAGTTTTTCTAATTCATATGTTATTGGTGTGAATTAAATGAGGTATTTGACATAGAATGTTTAACCTAGTGCTTAACACATAGCAGATGCTTTACAACTGTTAACTATTATTAATATTAGTGGCGTTCATTTCTTTCTTGTTCTCTTTTCTTTTGTCAGTTACTAATCTTATTTTTCTTGCTCTTTATTATTACAAGAAAATAGTTAGACTTTAGAAAAGCTAAAATATAGTGAATATTTTTAATAAATAAAAAGTTAGACCACAATTTTATTTACATAAATGTCATTACACCTAATTGGAAGAGTTTAAATGCATCATAACTCAGGGATCATCATTAAAAGTTCCAATAGACACAAGGAAATTCACATGAGATAAACTTCTGGAGCTGTCAATAGTTAACAGGGTCCAGATTAATGAATGTATTAATAATGACTGTTTCTACCAGATGACATCAGTGCTGTCTGAAAACTATATGAGCAGTAGCAACTGGGAATCAACATTTTGGTTCTGATTATTACAGTGTTCTCGCAAATATTTTCTCTTGGGTCATACAGCCTCCAGGAATGAATTAAAATGCAATGTTTTTAAAGAGTAAAAACTGCTGACAAGCTAATAGGTACCAATGCAGAATCAGGGCAAACTTCAATCTTCTTTTTAGTAAAATAAAATTTAAAAAAGGAATTGAAGTCTTAAACATGCCAGAAAAAGATATGTTGGTCATGTTGGGCATCTGCATTGTATATCCAACCTCCTCTAAACATTTGTCACACACAATTCAAATGATCAGGTGAGATTGGCTACCTCCTGAAGTATTTCTGGAAGAATTTTAAGATAAATGGAAGAAGATGGTCTCAGCTGGAGACCGTTAAGCAAAAGAAGTCAGAAACATCTTAACTTTTTGTTTGGATTTTTTTTTTCAAGCTGAAAAGATCTTTGATAGGAGCCCAAGCCTATTTCCCAATCTGAACAAATAAATGCAAGGAGAGGAGTGTCTACTATGTCCCAGAGTGCGCTAGACTCTCCCAGCCCACATACTTCGAGTAAGGCTCAGTCCTCTCTAGTACTGGCTAAGGGCAGAGAGACCTACCAAAGCAGCAGGCTGCCTGTTCTCCATCAAATCTAGAAAGGCTCCTAAAGGACCAGCCCCACACCTTTCAGCCGAGGTTTTCCACCCTCGAAATGCCAACAAGAAGGACCCATGAGTCCACTAGCATCCACAAATACTTAGAATATTTTCACTGGATACAACAAGCCAAGTGGGAGAAATAAGAGACAAGGGGATTATGCAATCCTCCTTTACCACATGGGACTTAATTTTCTTTATGCACAGACTCTTACAACACTTTAATGTGGTTCCTCTCTTTTGTGCTACAAGAATGCCAGACATGGCTCTCTTCTCATTTCCAACTGATCATGTCTCTGTTTCTAGAGATTTTATTTGTATATCTGTAAAGTAGAACATACAAGATATTTCCATTCATAACCATAAAGCAAAACTCTTAGAATGTACATTTCCCAGAAATGTATTATATTAACCGACTAATGTATCCCATACATAAAGTAAATTTGTCTACTGAATAGTACCATGAATCATACATGTATTGGTTTCTAAGTTTTCTGCCTTCTTATATATTAAAAAACACAAAAAACGATTACTCATTTCTCTACGTCATTGCCCCTTAGTGTATCATTATCTCTCACCATTATGTGTGTTTTTGCATATATTAGTTCTTTGAATTCAAACCTATGTGCTTGATGCTACAAAGTCTTCATTAGTGCAGAATGGCCACACACACACATACACACATACCTAGGGATAATATTAGTGATAAGAGTGGACTAAGAAGTGAATGATAGCTACAAAGAGGTGAGAATAATCTATAAGCCTATCTTTTGCTCCTTTTTACAAGTGAGGAAAATGCTAATAAGGGAGGTTTGATAATCAACTCTTAAGATATGGCTATTAGTAAAAGGTAATGCTGGGATTTGAACTTATATTGGCCTAATTCTAAAATTATTACTCTTCACACTGTATCCCATCAATATGTACAGATCTTTAGCTGCTTGAACATTCTCCAAAAAAATAAAAAGAATACAACATTAAGTCAGTTGATAGAGTGTCAGGAAATAATGTCTGCTTAATTATAATTTAAAATTTTCTCTTTTTGTAGCTTAAGCTACCTATAAGTAGTTGCTTAATATTTCCCCTGTGCACTAAGGAGCCAAGCTGATTTCAAAGTCAGTGCTCCCTAATCTATCCTATAACCTGGGGAAAATGAATTGCTGGTGAGTTTTAAATTTGTTCTTCAATACTAGTTAAGTGAATCCCTGATTTTTATAAGACAGATTAATAATCAGAGTTGCAGATGGTCTGTATTCTGTTACTAATATGAGGGACCTAATCACACACTATAGAAAAAAAGTGCATCAATGAGTCTGCTTGGAAATCAGAAAGAAACTGAGCTTGTCCATTGCTGTCAGCCCGACCTTCAGGATATGACAAAATGCCAAAGGGGGAGAAATGACTTAAGGTTTCAAAACACTCAGAGAAGTAAAGAGACCATTTTGAAAGAAACTCCCTTCCCTCCCCAATTCAGAATCTGGGTTGTATAATGCTCAAAGTCTATGAGTTATTTCACAAACTGACAGTGATGGTTGAAACTCATAGACCTACACAAAAATCTCAGATCACATTTATATTTATACATATATGCACACACCTATATGCATATATGTATAAATTCTCATCTCTAAATGTATCCTTTCATATTGCAATTAAACCATTAGAAGTCCAAAAAAAGATCCAGTAGACAAGTTCCATTGCTTCTTGTTAAACTGAGTATGTATATAATAGGATCTAGGGTGTTAAATCTTGTTTCTTCAAGATTTTATATTTTTCTTAAAATTCAATGGTGAGGTGGTCTATTGTACAGGGAGTGGCTGGAGTACGGCATGAGAATGAACACACACAGACAGTACCTATGCATTGTGCTTGCCACTTTTCATTAAATGCTTATCATAACCCAAAGAGGTAGATCCTATCATTGCTCCTATTTTATAAATGAGGAAAGTGAGGCAAAGGGAGGTTTACTAACTTGAACAAAGGTACATAGACAGCAAATAATGGGGCCAAAATTTTAACCCAGGCAATCTGATTTCAAAGTCTACTTTTCCTCCCTGAACTATGCTACTATGCCGTATCTCATTCTTGAGTATATATTCTTTCCTCTGCTTCATCGTCATGCTATAAGCATCCAAAGGCAGCCTCGTGAATTGCTCAGTGAAATATCATTAAAGAGAACTGAATTTTATACAGATCAATTTGAATCTAATCCTGCTTTACCATTGACTTGCTCCGTGGTAGTTATCACTTTAATCTTCCATGTTCTTATTGTAAAATGTTAATGCTAATTAACAACCATAGGCTTGTACTGAATGTTAAACATAAAAAACTATAAAGCACCTATAACAGGACCTGGAACATAGAACATACTTAATAACTATAATTATGTTCCATGCATATTAGTTTTGCCAATTATTACAGTGGATAGAACACCCTACTTTGACTCTTCCAAGAGAATAGTGCACATCTTGAATTACAGACCACTTTTGCTGTGAGGAATAAAGCTGTCATCTTTAGTTTATTTTCTACTTTACAGGAAGAAAGGTGGTGGGGGCAGGAAGGAGATGAGACAAGGTTCCATTTGCCTTACGTTCCTTGAACTCTACAATAAAGCCATCGTCAAAGGGCAAGTGTACAGGAAAGGCTGAGCAGCGTCTGCAAAAAATATTTCTCAGTTTTATTGTAAGAGGAAAGGATATGGAATTCATTCTTTGTACTGGGAGAAGACTGGAAAAATTATCCACAGCGTATCATGAAACACACAAACAGTTCCAGAACATTTTTGCAGATGTCTTTTCAAATGCATTATAGGACAGGAAGAATGGGTCATTTAAGTGTTCACTTATAAGGGAAGAAGCATGTAAATTCATTGCAAGAACAGACTTTCAAACCTTTTATTACCACTCTTCCCATGGCACAGATAAATAACCTCAAGTGTTCCCCACCCTGCTATTCATTGCATGTGGGCTTCTGAGACGCAGTGGGACAAAGCTGATAAGCATGAAGCTAACTCACATTCATACCTACTAGCTCATGACGTGATCTTGGGCAATCTCTCTAAGCCTCAATTTTCGTATTTGCAATTGGATTGATGAAAAAAATAAGGCATCACTTTTAAGGTGTGCAGAGCTGAACAGATGCATGCTGGGAACTCCAGTCATGAGACCCCAGCAGTAAAAAAAAAAAAATTCTCCAGATTTTACTGAGCAGCTAGTATGTGCAAAGCACTATACTACGCAGAGGAGATAGACTAATGACATAGACCTCTGCCAAAAAGTTGCTCACAATTTAAGTGAATGGAAGAGTTTGAAGAGGGCTTGGCAGGACTGAGTAGGATTATGAGAGAAAGCAGATGGATTCGCTTAAAGAAAAATCAGTCCTGGGTGAAGAGATACACAGGCATTTCTTGAGGTCTTTGGTAATAATAGAACAAGGATCCAGGCTGCTGGAAACACACAGTGAATTGTGAAGAGGAGGATTCTGGAGGAAGGAAGTGAAAGCACTTGGATAGTTGGTGGGCTTCATAAAAGAGGTTAGACTTGGGACAAACATGCCTTTATGCTGAATCACTCATGTTCCCCGACTACTCCACACATGTGTTTTTATGTGGCTCTTTGTCATTTTTCTAGACAGGGACAAATTTTGCTGATGACAAAGTAAACAAACTATGATGCGTTTCTTGATGTGGTCAGGCTTTTGTTTTCTTCCAAAAGCCATTAACGAAACTGTAATGCAGTTAAAGGACTGCTGTAGCCTCTGGAGTTTTCCTAAGATAGCTGCTGCTTCTGAGGAATTCCTAAGAACTGATTCATCCTAATGAAGTGTGAATCCAGGGTTAAAAGTTAACTCAATGTTACAATGAATTTTCCTTTCCCCCATTTCCTTCATTTCTTCCATGGAGTTATACAAGCTTATAAGAGGATTATTATTATTATTTAAAATATTATTCATAAGAATCTTACCCCTTCCTATATCTGAAATTATTTCAGATTTCTTGTTTCCCTTCTTCTTTATCTTTATTCTGCAGATTAGGCATGATTTTGAGGTGGATCTTCACTGGTGGTTGACCCTTTCTATCACTTGAGCAAGATTCACCATGGAGTTTATTTTTCTCCATGTACTATACAGACATAGAAATAGGGAAACAGACAGGTGGATAGGCAGATGCATGCATACATAAATACATTGATAAGTAAAAGCTATATGGAGAGAACACTTGGGTTCAGATCTTATCTCTGGTGCCAAGGCTCTGGGAACTTTAGGTATTCATTGCAATTCTGTCCCTCCATTTGGGAAATCAGAATAGGAATACCCCTCTGATGAGGTTTTGCAAGAGGATTATACAAAATAAGACATGTAAATTGCCTAGGCAAGGGACAGCACATCGCTGGTGTTTGAGAATCATTCGTTCAAGCTTCTTGATCAATTCTTGAAATCATTATTGTCATTGAGCATCAGTACAGGAATACATTTTAAAAATAAATTAAATGATGATTTAGAAATACTCTTATCCCAGAAATGTATGAGGTTTCCCCATCTCATTAAGTGTCTGGAATCATGAGTCCCTTTGGCTTCGTCATCTTTCAATGTCCTTGTGTCTTTAGATCCCAGCTTTCAGATTCTACCACCCAATTCTCAAATTCTGAAATCCTCCCAAACAATTTTAGATTCACATAAAGCGCTGGTGAAAAAAGATACAATATCCCCATGACCTTGATAGAGAATATGTTAACAGATGTATTTTAGTCCCCAGGCTTAATATAGCCTATTGATTAACACTAGTAAAAGAATCATTGGAAAACATTCATAGTTTTAGTAAATGAAAGATATATTCATATTCACAGTTTCGTATGATTTACCCCAAAACACTGGGAAACAGCTGATATCAGCATCATTTTATAGGTGAAGAAACAAAGGATATGAAGCCAGACCACGAAGCTATTTAATAACAGAGTCAAAAGTCAAACCCAGGCCTTTTGACTCCAAAAATCCCTCGGAAAATCTCTTAACTCCATCAGGTTAACTATTAGCAACTTTTAAACATCACAATCCCTTTGGAGAATCACAAGCCCCATTTTTTCTTTCCTTCTTCCCTTCTTTCTTAACCAGTAAAGAAATATTGAAAGCCCACAGAGCAAAATTTCTTATTTATATTATATAAAACAGAACATAGAATATGTTTCTTCCTGGTAATAGTTACATTTTCTATAGAGTTGGCCTCTAACTCTTTATGAGAAACATTTATATAATTAGGCTATACCATCTAGCTTTGTGTAAGTACACTCTATAATACTCTCACAATGACAAAATCACCTAAGGAGGCCTTTCTCTGTCATTAAGCAACCATGACTGTATATAATGCATATATACATTTTCTGTATCCATTTATCCACTGATAGACATTTAGAGGTTGTTTCCATGTTTGCTTTTGGGAATAATGCCGCAATAAACTTGATAGTGCATACATCTCTTTGAGATCTTGTTTTAATTCTTTTGAATACTGTATGATTCCACTTATATGAAGTTATCTAAACTCTTAGAAGCAGAAAGTAGAATGGTGATTGCCAGGGGTTGGCGGGAGAGGAAAATAAGGAGTTGTCCAATGCGTATAGAGTTTCAGTCATGCGAGAAGAAAAAGTTCTAGAGTTATGTTATATAACAATGCACATATGGTTAACAATACTGTAATCTTCACTTAAGAATTTGTTAAGTAGGTTTATATAAAAGACTCTCTTGAGTATCAGTCCACTTAGGTTGTTGTAAAAAGCTTTCTCTTAGGCTAAAGTTTTGTTTTGTTTCAGTAATATGATTTAGACGAGATACAGGAAGTTGCTTACATAAGGGTTAAATTATATCTTCAATAGTTAAACAAGAATGGACATTTCTATCTCCTTCAACTTCTGTACTTTTTTACAGCCACCTTTGTCCTTCCAATTTCTCACCATATAGATTATGGCCCATGTCCATAAATCTCCCCCACCCAATGGGAATTGTCAGTCCAATCATTCCACGGTAATTTTAGAAAGACAATAAGTTGGATAATCATTTTTCTGTCCTTTTCTTCAGCTTTTCTTTATAGACATATGTTAAATAAGTTTTCAGTCATTGCCAGAAATCCTAAGGAAGGAAACTAACTTGTTATCTCAAGTGTGGTTGAAGGAGTTTTAATGTCATCTGCTGGAACAACAGCTGAATGTGGGATGTTATGTAACAGCAGCAGCCTAACATTTATTGGGTAACAAAGTCAGATGTAGGCTGGGTATGATAAAAATAAGTGCACTCGTGTTGTGTCCTTATACTGAATTTCATCTTTGGTTTGGCTCTAACAGAATCTCTTTTATTTTTGAATCATCATCATTTTTATTTGACTCATCATTGCTTGCTAATCCTAATCACCTGTATTTGTGGATTTTGTAGTATTAGATACATGCCAAATTTACCCTAAAACTATTTATTATAAATACTGAGTATCCATGTACTATAAATATTTACAAGAGTGCATCCAGAAGTTTTAAAAGTCAATACTATTCTACATAAAGCAACCTGGGAGTCAGAAGATCTCTAATACTAGCTTTCCAATGGTGGTAAATTCATGCTGCTAGGTTTTGATTTATTATTGGTAAATGGAGGGAGCTTGCATAGACTCTTTATAATGCCTGCACTAGATACAAATTTTTCTAATAGTAAATTATATTTTATTGAGTGCCAGGTGGCAAGTACTGGACTGGGTATCTCACACACATTATGCAGCATGCTGGTAAGACAGGGAGCATTATAGTGTTCCACTACTGCTACTGAGAGGTAAGACAGGGAGCATTATAGTGTTCCACTACTGCTACTGAGAGGTAGTGGCGCTTCTCCAAGAATCAACAACCGATAAATGATAAATCGAAAAAATTACAGCCAAGCCTGTCTGTCTGGAAAGCCCAGTTCTTTCTACTGCACCAAATTTCCCACTCACAACATAGACCAAGATTTGGAAAATTCCCTGATTTTGTTCCTATCCTACCCTATCAGAGAACATAAAGTATTGCACAGATAATAAGAGAATATGACACAACGATTTTTTATCTAGAACTCAAACTTACAAATTGGAACCCACAAGTGAGAAGTTCTTAGGCAAGATCCTCCTAGAAATGTCTCTCCCATTCTTGGAGGCAGTGCAGACTTCTCTTAGTTAAATCCTGACCACTAGCATGAGAGCTATTTTCAGTTTCTCTTGTTTTTAAAATCCCTGTCCAGCCCGAAATCCAGCCCCAGCTAACGGATCTGAGTCAAATGACTCAGCAGAGAGCAAATATTATTCTGTTCCCCGACACTCTGTTACCTTTCACTCCCTTACATTTTTTTTTTTTTTGGCTGCAGTGAAAAATGATTCATATAAAGGAAACCAAAATAGTAAAAACAGAGAGAAACTATGAGAAAGACTGCTTAACAATTTCCAGTCGTGGCTGGGACTCAGGGAAATTGAAAACAGGCCCAGAAAGCTTACTTTTCAGCCACGCCTGGAATGTAGTCTCAGTCTCAGGGAATCATTTCCATGAAGGGGAGCTAAAGGAGACTGTGAGATCACATTTCTTTTCCTTGATCAGGAGCAAGAGCCTTGCGCTGGGATCAGGCAGTCCCTGAAGAAGCACCTGAAAGAAACTGATTATAAGAAACATGCAATACGTGGGCTGCCTCCTCACCCACCTCCTTGCTGTCTCTACCCTCGGCTCCAGGGTCAGCCCAAAAAGGCTTTTGAGTTTTATGAGAGCTGTATTCAGTCACAAAAGAACAAGATTGAGCCTTGATAATTCAGGAAAATGAAACTTTGAGAAGGTTAAGCTTACCATTTCTGGAAGCAGGCATTCCTCCAAGAATATACACAAAAGGCTTTGGGACTTCTCTCTCTTTGTACTGCTAACAGAGAAGGCACTTTGCTTTCACTAAGTCAGACTTTCATTATTTTTTTTCCCCCATTTTTTGCTCTGATCTCAGGGTGAGGGTGGGAAAAAAAAAAGAAAAAGAAAAAGAAAACACAAAGTGTTTCTTATTGAGCGTCGTGGGGATTCCTTTTGTGTTTGAATCATTATTGTACAGAAAAAAAAAATAAAAGCCAACCCCACTACTTAAAGTAAGAAAATGCTGTCGATACCTTTCCCACTCACACCACAACTACCTCCTTACCCACCCGAAGTCCTTGGTGAAACCAAAAGTGTGTATTGATTTGTTAAATTCAGTTCTTGCAATAGCTATATCAAATGTCACTGATCTTCCTTTAAAAACAGTTCCCCCCAAAGAGCAAGCTCTCAGGCTCACTGAGTTATTCATGGTTTTGAAAAAAGAAGTTCTCTCTGATAACATTTAAAAGTGCTCTCCTGAAGAACACTGGAGTAGAAGATTAATGTGTGCAAGAGGAATAGAGTAAATTAGGAACATTTACCAAAGTTACTTACTGTAAACTGTACAGTTCTCAACTGTTGCCAAGATTCTACAACTATTTTGTCCTTATTACTGGGAAGGAGTTATTACTAGTGCTGAGTTGGAGAATGCTAGAGGGCCAAGTTAGAGGTCTAATTGTTCCTCTCTAGCACATTAATAAGGAACTTACCTTAAAGACAACTTACTTATACGTATTTGCACAAAGGATCTTGGGAAAACAATTTTTTTAACTGTGTTACCTATGAGAAGTATACACATTAGATAATAATGATGGGAAAAAATGGAAAAATCTATTAAATGTCTTCGGAGTCTGGCTAAATGCAAGTAGTACATTCATATAATGGAATACTACTTAGCAATCAAAAGGAAGAAACTGCAGGTGATGCAACAAGTTGGATGAATTTTAAGGGCATCACACTGAGTAGAAAATGTCACTATTAAAAATTATGCTCTGTATGATTCCATTTATATAACACTCTCTAACAAAACTACACAGATGTGAAAACAGATCTGTAGGTTGCCTGGGGTTAGTGAGGAGGAAGAGGGTGTAGATATAAAGGAACAGTAGAAGGGAGTTCCTTTGGGTGACAGAATAGTCCCGGATCTCAATTGCATAAATCTACACAGATGATAAAATCTCATAGAACTATACATCGCATACACACAGACACACAACAGAAAAAACAGTACAAGCAAAACCTAAAGAAATCCAAATAGGTTCTAGTTCACTGAATTGTACCAAAATCAATTTCCTTGTTTTGAAAATGTACAGTAGTTATGTAAGATGTTAACATTAAGGAAAGTTTTGTGAAGGGCACATGGAGCCTTTCTGTATCATCTTTGCAATTTCTTGTGTCTATAATTCGTTCCAAATACAATTTAAAAAATTTCTTAGGAGGCACTACTGATAGCATGTAGTGACTGATTGATTCATCCATTTTAAAAAGAATATTTTTTGCTGACCACCTATTTTTGTGTGAAGATGCGGGATACACAGAGATAAGGCATGATGTCAACACAATGGAGTCACAAGATACCAGTGGGACCAATGGACAGGCAAACAGAAATTTCAACTACGTGCTGTAATACAACCCACACCATACAAGTTTCCTTGAGAGCACAGAGGAAGCTGTGAACACTCTCTCCCTGGGACATTAAGGAAGATTTGATAGAAGTGTGATGCTTTTGTTTGACCTCCAAGACTGAACTGTCAGGTGAACTGCAATACCTGTAGCATACCTATGAATTTTATCTCACTGCAGAGAGTTATCCCACAGTTTACTTAAGAGAGTGATCCGTAGCCTTTCAGAGACTCAATCGCTTGCTGAAAAGCTACCATCCCTGGATAAATTGCCCCTCATTCCAAAGCAATCGGAACTATGGAAATGAAAGTTGTTTTACTGAAACATGTTATCTTCTTCCACAACGAACATTTGACAGTTTTCTTAGTTTACCATCTGGCCAAATATAGCACTATATGCCTCTTTCTTCCCAAATAGAGAATGAGCTAATGGCTGTTGGCTGGTATCAGGTTTGTGGGGACCTCTTGACCTTACATCTTCACCACAGGTTCTCATTAAGAAGATCACAGATACCAAGGACACAGAAGAGAGAGGATGACGAAAATGCCTCCCTTGATCTTTTCCACATACACCTGGAGACCGGGGAGATTGCATTCGGAGGGCACAATTTCACGCTCAAAGACTAGATGAGAGGTCAGTCACTACTTTACCTCCTTTCTTTTTTCTGTCTCATGATAAAGAACATCTAGATAGAGAGAGAAAACTATTCAAAACAGAACTAAAAGGAAATAAAAAGGACGTTGAAAAGGTTAGGGTAGGATTCTTTAAACACTCTGTGCTGCCTGGAGATTTGGCTACAGTTAGGCCAACACTTACACAGCCTAGCCACAGGCATGCATCAAGCAGACACACAAAAAAGCAGCAGCTAATGGGACATTTCTAAAAACAGTTTTTACAAGGCAGAAGAAAAGAAGGAAATTAGAAATGGGAAAGGTAACACTAAGATACAGTACATGTATACTTTGTGCCAGACCCTGCGTGTGGCTCCATCTCAAATCCTACCTGTTCCATTGTACCAAATGGTACGAGACTCATTTCAAACAAGCCTGGCCAGTTTACGATTGTAACTTTTTAGATGAAGAAACACATCTCCTCCTTTTGCCCATCTAGCAATTTTTACCCCCACAGCAGACAGAGTAATCTTTCTTAACAGCAATCTGAATAGGACACAGCCTCCCTTCTTAAAACTATTCAATACTGTCCCAAAGCCCTTGTTTAAGTAGAAGTCAGTAGGTTGACAAAGTCCTGTATGATTGGCACTGCTCACTCTCAAAGTTTATCCCTTTCTTCCCTCTCTCAGATTTTATCATCTCCTTTACTCTCAGATTTTCTTTCTTTCTTCTCCTATCACCCCAAATAAACACAGACACTCCACATGCATGAACGGGCAACTTCTCATTCACCAGGCTCCTTCCCACGTGCAGATCCATCCATTTGAAAAAGCCTCTCCAAACACTCCTTTGCCTCCCTATACCCACCTTCTTTGTCTGTGCAACTTATATTTATCCCACAGGTCTCATCTCCAGACAGGTATCAGAGCGCCCTAATCTTCGTACATATCTTTCTCAAACTTACCTGAGAGTTTTCTGCACAAGTATACACATTGTCTTTGCCTATTTTATCTCCAACACCTGGAACAATAACTGGCCTGCAGTAGGTTTCCCAAAATTACAATTTCAGTCAAAGATCATTAGTTGGCTCAGGAAGACAAAATTCATCCTGATATCAACAATAAAAAGTATAGTTAATAAATATTGCATAATTCTGAGTGACAGCAGTAGGAAGCAACTGTCAGTACACACAAACACACACACACACACACACACACACACACAGATATGATAACAAGGGGTTTTAGTGATTAAGGGTTTGGGAATCGCGGACAATTTCTTGAGGTCCTACATCCACAAGTGAAATTATTTTCCAAATAGAAGTTGGGAATACCTCCATTCATTCATTCATTCAACATTTGTTCACTCCTGGCTATGATCATATTAAGCTTGCCCAAGCACCAAAAAATCAAAAATTGTACTCCATGACTTTACGGTGCTCAAAGTTAAGTGAAAAATAAATAGTACTGGATCAAAAAAGCTACCAAAAAGCAGAGGCTAGGAGCTGAATCATTTATTTTCCTCCCTCAAGAAACTATTACCCGGTGGCAGTATATAGCATGTACCCTTTATCTACAGCCAACAAATTTTTAAATAAGTAACATCAATGTTGCAGAGAATGTCTTTTGTGCAGTTATAGCAGGTGTATGTTTTTGAAAACTACTTTAATTTTCTTCTATGTTCGTGTAAGTATGAATTATCCATTTTCTGCTGTCATTCAATATCTCACCCCAGGTTATTCTGTGAGGGAGGGGATGGGCGAATGATAGTATCAAAAAATACATGCCTGGTTCTGGCAATGCTGATAATTAACTGTATGACCTTGGGCAAGTTACTCTTTTTTCTTAGTCTTGGCTATTTTATCTATATAAATCTAGACAATCTAGATCAGGATGATTAAAGATGCCAGTTGTAAACAAGTGTGATCTTTATTGCACTAAGAAAATGTTTGACAGAGTTAGAAGACTGCTTTCTTTCACGTGGAATAAAATTTAAAACTTCTACATATCTCTGTTGACCTTTGCATTTGCCTTTTTTCTTTCCAAATTCTTGGAACAAAATGCTCTTTCTTTCCTCCTTTCTGCTGTGAATGCTTTGGCGTCAATGCCTTCAGAATCCTTTGCCACTTGTCCACAGAATGGCACACATTTCCCAGTAATTCTTGATTTCTACTCCATGGCAATTGTTGGCCAGATGTTTCCCTCTGATGTTCCCATAATGGGGAATATGACATAGTAATCAGAGATCAAATTTATCCCCAGTCCAGAGAACTTTTGCACGCCACTTTACTTCTGACAAACTTTAAAATGTATGAGACTGAGACTCTGGAAAATAACGGAAAAAATCCAGAGTGGAAGCAGAGCAGACAATCAAGCTTTAAATGTGGACACATCTAATTCAAGGTGGCCCTTTTTCCAAAGGGAACATTGGCATGGTTGACAGAGAGAGAGACAGAGAGAGAGAGAAAGAGAGAGAATGCTAGATGTGGCTTGTTCTGTTGTGCACCTGCTATGCGTTTGGATGTTTCTTGTGGCCTCAGTTTCCCCAGCTACACAATAAGAATATTGGAGTAAAACAAAGAATATTAATCCTATTTTTGCAAGCTTGAATTTTTATGCAAAAGAGAATATTCACTTAGAATATAGATATATACACACACATAAATACTCATATGTATATAATTATGCATAAAACAAAAAAGACAAATTCATGATTAAGGCAGTGTGGTGGTACCAAAGCCACCACTGAACATCTTTCTCCCAATTTCAAGTCCGTCCAAAAACAGCTGTGTGAGCGTATGTGCACATATGTATTCTTTTCTACAAACACAATCAAGTTGTAAAGTCCATCAAAAGACTTTTTTATCAAAAAATTTTTGAATCAATATTTGAAATGATTTTTATGAAAAGACAAAAGTAGAAAAGCAATCACTTAAAATTATACTTTCAGTAAACGTCATTAATGTTACTAGGTATTTACAAATTGCTTTAAAAATGCAGTTATGTTTCCACTAGGAACGTATATCCTTGTATTTTAGCCAGAAACTAGGATTTCTGCTTAATTTATGCCAATCTTATAAGTATTTTATAAGTCGCTTTATTTTCATTTGCATTGACCTAACTACTAGGAAGGCATACACATCTGTTGGATTTGTTTTTCATGAATTGTCTTCGATATACTTGATGCATTTTTCTATTTAGTTTGTAGTATAAATATAGTGGATCTTAGATATGGAAAATATATTTTTCCGAATCTATGGTTTGTCCATTTTCTTTTTATGGTATTATAATTCAGTAAAATGTCTACTGTCAAATAGAGTTCAACTTCTAGTTTTCCAGATGTAATGGTTATATATGAAGTTCTTACTTGAGTTCTTTTGTCTAAAGCATCTGCCTGAGTAGCTCGTCAACTTCTTCAAACATTGGCTCGAATGCCATGTTTTCATTGAGTGTACCTGGCCCCAGCATTCACAATTTTTCTTTCCCTGTTTTACTTTCTTTATTCCTTTTTTGTCACGGCCCTTGTTACTTACTGGAAAAATAACTCATATAATTATTTATTTTGCTTCTAATTTATTGTCTGCTATTTCCTAGTCACAGTGCTCTGTGTTTTAACGATATGCCTCAAGCACCAAGAATTACCCCTGACATAAACAACATTCAATAAAGATATATTTACTTTCTAGTTTTTCATGAGAGAGTTTAATTTTTTTTTTTTTTTTGGTTATTACCATTGTTTTTATATTTAAGTCTCCATTCTAAACGAGATTTGTTTCTCTGCTTAGTTTGAGAGCGTGGTCCACTTTTGTTTACTTCGAGATGGGTAGAGCTTGCCCCAGCCCTATTTAATAAGTAGATGTCTCATTCCACTGAACTGTTAATAAAACATCTCCACTATATATTAAATTATGACATATATTTGGATCCAGTTCTGGATCCTTTTTTTTTTTTCACTGAACATTTTTGTCCATTTCCATCCCAATGTCAGAGTGATTTGATTATGGTAGCTTGGGAGTATGATCTTTTTATTTAGAACTGCACTCATTTTGTAACCCAATTTCCTGCTACCTTGCTTAATTTTTCCACCCTAATATTCTTTTTAACTTGCAGCAAGCCATACTATTATATTTATTGCTTGTGTTTATTAAATATATTTTATTTATCCTCCCTAGAATCTAGACTGAATGAAGTCAAGGGTTTGATGTCCTTTGTTTATTTATCTATCCCTACGTGCCAACAAGAGGGTCAAATGCAGGTTCATGCCCAATAATTCCTTGAAAAATGAAAGAATCAATTTGGATTTATAGAAGCATATTGTTGGAATAGAGAAAAACTATTGTAAAATGTATTCTTCTCCACTAACCCTATCAAATATTGCATTCATTCTATTATTTTAAAGCTCTCTAGGTAAACAATCAGTTCATCAAAACAAAATTTTAATATTCTATTTCCAAGTATTTATAAACAATACTTCCCCTCTAATATCTATACACTTAAACCAGCCTAAAATACACATGTCCTCACTAACTTGCTGGTAAAACTAATGGGCAAGTCTTGGATTTTCACATTCTAGAAACACAAACAACAAAACAACAGTAATTTCCAGGGCAATGCCTGTTTTGTGGCAGACCTTTTTCCTACTCTATTTTACGGAACAGCCAGCCCCTCGCTTCATTTATTGTCCCCATTTCATCCCTTTGGACATGATCCCCATCTTGTTTTCTATGGATCAGTCTTGAATCTCTTGAAGATTGTGATTCTATTTCTTACTCTGATCCCTGGTAAGCAAATCCCAGAAATAAATAAGCTCTAATCCTAAGTAAACAACACTGACATCACTCCCAGGGGCCAGATGGGTGGATATTATTATCCTTACTGGAGAAACTCAGTAGCAAACACTTAATGGATTAAAGTCATTTGCTCCAGTATATGTTTTCTGCTATTTTTATGTAAAAGTCCACCTAAAATATCTTCAAAGCGAATACAAATGTAGAAAAAAATTCAGTTTTTGAAATCCACACATCTAGGCTGGGCACAGTGGCTCACACCTATAATCCTAGCACTCTGGGAGGCTGAGGCAGTGGATCGCCTGAGCTCAGGAGTTCAAGACCAGCCTGAGCAAGAATGAGACCCCCATCCCTACTAAAAATGAAAAAAAAAATAGTTGGGCATGGTGGCACACACCTATAGTACCAGCTACTGGGGAGGCTGAGGCAGGAGGATCACTTGAGCCCAGGAGTTTGAGGTTGCAGTGAGCTATGATGATACCACTGCATTCTAGCTGGGGTGACAGAATTAGACTCTGTCTCAAAAAAAAAAAAATCCATAACCAGAATTCATACTATGCATTGTTTTAAAATGAAAGTAAAATATAAAACAAAATACTAAATAAAATTATATTACAGAAAATTTAAAAATTTAATTTATATAATATTTTAAAAAATGTGACTCATGATCTTAGTCATTTGGGATCATTTCCTCTTTCTGGACTACTGTCATAACTTATTTACTGATCAAAATATTCTTGTATGTCCCCATCCATTCAATAATTTCTACTTTCTAAAATAAGTAAGTAAACATATCTCACCCTTTCCAAGATTCAAATAAAATAATAAAATGAATCCCTGTCCTTTGTACTGAAATTCTAAAAAGGGTCTTTTGTGATAAGATTAACTCTCTTCTTAACCTTTCTATGACCAGTCAACATTTCTAATATTTTGACTTGGCATATTCATGCACACACACAGACACACACACATATATTGTACTTTCTGACAAATGCTTCATTGCCTTTGCATGTATTGTTTTCACTGCAGGCAATGCCCCAAACCCAGATATCTCCTACAATTCCTCCAAGATTCAGATCTGTTTACTTCCTCTATGAAGACTTCTGTATATATCAAAACCCAAGGATTGCTAGTGATAGAATATTCAAACTAAACTAGATCCAGCCAAAGCAAATTCTCTGACTCTGTCAGATAAAGTTGAACATCTCATCCTCTATACCCCTCTTTATCCTAAGTTCTATTTCAATTTTAATCCTTAGCTTGGAAGAAAAATATTAGAAACATACCTTATTTCTTGATATACCAGACTTCTATATCTTTGCTACTGGTCCATGGCCTGTTAGGAACCGGGCCACCCAGCAGGAGATAAGCGGTGGGCAAGCAAGCGAAGCTTCATCTGTATTTACAGCTGCTCCCCATCACTCACATCACCGCCTGAGCCCCGCCTCCTGTCAGATCAGTGGTGGCATTAGATTCTCATAGGAGCACAAACCCTACCATAAACTGTGCATGGGAGGGATCTACATTGCTTGCTCCTTATGAGAATCTAATGCCCCCGCTACCCCCTGTCCATGGAAAAATTGTCTTCCATGCATCCATTACACTGCTCCCTGGTGCCAAAAAAGGTTGGGGACCACTGTTTCTATACCATGATTTTTGGTCCATGATCCTTAAATGATTGTACCCATTCTGCATAAACCTTTAAGAAACTGAATTTCAAATTTGAGGAATGGGGGAAAAAAAAGAGAGAGGCAGAACTTTGACAAATTCCAGAATGAAGAAACTTCTGTGTTCTGAACTTGTAAGATGAAGGGAGTGCTATTTATGAAGTACAGTTTTCTATAAAAATAGGCTCATATTGATTTGATGACTTTTCTTTTTTATACCCCAAGCATCTGGAGAATATTATTGTTGAGTTAAAGCTTGGTGTCTCTGCACAAACAAGTAACTGAGGTTCAGTGGGTGAGCCAGACCTCTTATGAGTCCAAAGTCCTAAATCATAAATCTCAAAACAACAAATATTCATCAAAAGTTGTGTGGCACATTTCTCTACCCCCCCCCCATTTTTAGTTCTATATATTCTAGTGAGAGCCTCCAAAGAAATAGGCAACCAAAACCTTTTATATTGTGAGGATAGTTATACTACTCTTAAGCTTTGTTGCACTAGCACTTATCATGAATTTGCACAATGCATTTTCTCTAGAAGTAGAACACATATTCTTTTAAAAGAATGTGTACACAGAAATATCTAAAAGTATTTTCTGAGTGACGACATCATAGACCTTTCTCCATTTTAACACAAAATAAAACACATAAAATACCAGGAAATACTTGAATTTTGAGACACTTAAATTTTAGGGGAAACAAAGATGTTTTTCTTATTCCCACTGAATGGAGTTGTAAAACCTAGACAGAATAAATATAGCAGCTACTTGAGGATTCTGAAAAAAGAGTTGCAGGTAGGTCGAGGAAGAAGACAAGAGTTTAAGTACCGCTGAGATTTTATCTTTTTTTCTCCCCTTCTGGTCTCCCAGCCTAGACTCAAGGCAACCCCCCAAAACAGAAAAGTGGGTCTTAGCCCAGGCAGAGAGGAGAGGGCTGAAAGGGAAGCCCTGCAGTTCATGTATGACATACAGGAAAGAGGTCTCTTGCTGCTCATAGAGAGTGGAAGAAACCTCCTGTTTTCTATTAGTTTTTCTTTTCTTTATTCTCTTCTTCTGCAGGTCAGGGCAGCCCGTAGACACTGATACGAAGAGGGAGAAGTACTGGTCTCAAAGGGTGGGGTGAACTTCTTGATCATTTTTTTTTCTCTTGTTCCTCCTACCCCTTGACACCAGATGCAAGTGTACTTACAGGAAATTCATGGCAGAATGGTGTAAATAAAGCCCCAGCTTTCTGGGTGACACATGCACAGGGGAATCTGGAGCCATAAAGTGTGGAAGAGATCACAGAAAAGGAGGAGTTCAAAAAAGGGGGCATCATACAGTTGTTTAAGAATTTCTGGGATCACTCATGAACAGTTCTTCCATGATTCTGACCCTAAACAGCATTCATTAGACCTTAAGAACTGGCCTACAGGATAGATCACCCTCGAGTTCCCAGACCGGTCCCCTGGGAGTGCACACAAGACACAGTTTCAATGACCTCTGCAAAGGCTTTGAAAACAAAAATGACAGTTTAAATATTAATTTCTTTAATAATTATGGGACTATGGAGTTTTCTTTCATTCTTAGTGAGTTTCTGTAGTCTAAGGTTATTCAGGAACTGTTCCATTTTCTGCACATTGTTCAATTTATGTGCACAGAGTTGTTTGTTATGTGTGCTAGAATTACTAAGTTTCTGTAGTGCCCACTCTATTGGGTCCGTAGTCCTATCTTTTCTTTCATTACTAATATTGATTAATTTGTTTCTTCTCCCATTTTTGTCAGTCTTTCTAGATGTTTATCAGTTTATTAATCCTTTTAAGGAACCAGTTTTTGGTTTTATTGATTTTCCTTACAGTTTTTTGTTTTTATTTCATTGATTTCTGCTTTTATTTTTATTACTTCTTTTATTCTACTTGCTTTGAATTCATTTTTTCTCTCTCTTGTTTTTTTTTAGCTTTTAAGTTAAGCCTAGGTTATTGGTTAGAGCTTTTTTTTTTTCCTAAAATAAGAATTCAATGGTATACATTTTCCTCTAAGCATTGTTTTGTTAAAACCCACAAAATTCAATACGTTGCATTTTATTCCTATTTAGTTCAAAATATTTTCTGTTGGTCAGATTTAGTTCCTTTGGGGTTGTTGGACAGAAGACTGCAGTTTCTCTCTCGTTATTGGCCAGATGACCCTGCAATTCTCTTACCCTGTGGGCCTCCCCACAGAACAGCTCACGTAACAGCAACTGGCTTCCGTCAGAATGAACAAGTGAGAAAGGAAGAGATGCTGAACAAGACAGAAGTCGGATTCTTTTTATAACCTAATCTCAGAATTCATATCCCATTCCTTTTACTAAATTCTGTTCCTCAGGTGCAAATCATTAGATCCAGCCTAGACTAAAGGGGAGGGGATTACAAGAGTCATGAATATCAGACAGTAGATATTGGGAGACATTTTAGAAGCTGCTGCTGAACACACACAAAAAACAGACAGACAAACCAAAAATAGAAGGCACTGGAAAATGAGATACTGAGCTTTCAGCCACTGGAGATAACCTAAGCAGGAACACTGAGCTCTCTCTCAACACTCTACTCAAGTAAAGGCTGACATGGGTATGAGCCCTCAGATTTCTCCTGAATTTTCCCCACTCGGGGCAGCAGTACAAACACTAGCATTTGCACTGGACTTGCTTTCTGATTTCATTTCAAGAGCTGGCTCTGCTTTACTTTCTTCCATTTGATTAGAAAAACTGCCTTTCACACTATTTTTACCTCCTTCCAAACCTTGACAGTTCTGAGTCAGGGAAAAGACACTACACCCCTGGGACACAGGAAGCAGGACAGAGCTACTGAAATCCAAGTCACTTCTCCAAGCCACATGCACACAGGGCCAACAACATCCGCTGAGTCAATGAGATCACTCCCCAGAGCCGTGTAACTGGAGGATTCCAAGTGGAGATAAGAATAGCTCCACCTTTATGTTTCCTTCTAGCAGATGCTGGATAAGCACTATGCCTTGGAACCAGTTCTTGAGACTGGTGTGGATTTTCTGCAAATGCAATCTCCTATTCAAGGTTTATTGTCTATATTTTTTATAAAAGGAAAACATTATATATTTCAAGTATTCACTTTATGCCCCAAACTGTGCTAAGGCTTTTCTTATACTTATGAAATACCTGCCACCACCACTTTGTGACATAGGGTGTATAATTCCTGCTTTAGAGACTAAAGTTCAGAGGTTATACCATGTGCCCACGTTAGGTAGGGCAGGGCTGGGCCATCCTCCTAATGCCAAAGCCTGAATTTTTTTTTGGGTGGGGGGAAACAGAGTCTGCCTGTTGCCTGGGCTAGAGTGCCGTGGTGTCAGCCCAGCTCACAGCAACCTCAAACTCCTGGGCTCAAGCGATCCTCCTGCCTCAGCCTCCCAAGTAGCTGGGACTACACAAAGCCTGAACTTTCCCATGCATTAACTCTGAAGAGACTTAATATGCACAGTTTAACAACAGATCACACCAGTGGATATTTCATTCTTTTTGATAGACTTTGGGGATGTCCTTTACTTTCCAGACAACCATGTTATGAACTGGGGATACGAGCTGAAGTAAAATTTCAGTATCATTTTTTTGAAAGTTCATGGTCAACATGTAAGCAAGTACTATGTTACAATGTAATATTATAAGAACTAATAAGACATGACTAAAGCTTTATAGGGGTATGAAAAGTTGGAAGAAGCTTTATAAACAAGACTAGATTTATTTAGTTGGACACATCCTCTGGTACCTTTGACTTCTACCATTCTGGTGTAATAGAGGGGACAGGCCTCATTCAACTGTAATAATCTTAGCATTTTAGAGAATAATCAGTTTCTGATACATCATGTTGTTGAATGAATAAATGGAGGAACAAGTAAATCTGTTGCCATACTTCTAACATTTATTTGAAAAGTGAATCACGTAGTGGTATAAGTTAATTATCATTATGCATATGCCTGGCTTATCCTAAATAAATAACACTAAAATTGTTAAAAGATATCTGATTAATATCTAAACACAAGCAGCTTTTAACATGCTAATTAGATGTCAATTGTTTTGCAAAAATAAATACAAACATTTGTAATGGTAACTGAACTTGCTATGATTATTTATTAAGTCTAGTTTTCAAACATGTTAATTACTGCAGCTGAAGAAAACCCCTGTCCAAGTTTCAAGAAGTCCCATTAACCCATCTTTAGCTACTCCCTGTTAGAGGGGCCAGTTTGAGTATATTTACTGTTTGCTGCTAGATATGGTTAATGACTTGTTTCTAGAACAGATTACTGAGATGACCACCTAGAGACTGGAGGAATTTGCAGGAAATGAAATAAAAGGTAATTGAGCAAAGGGGGTTAAAGTGTACTATCAATAAAACACTCATTATGGAAGAATGATAGCTTACACATCTTCTCACTGCCTCAAGGTAAAACTGATCTTCCATGATCGTCTTTCCAGCTGTACCCAGTCTGAATTAGCCATTCGGTTTTCTAAACTTTTACAGCAGACTTCTTAGAATGTTCACATAGACTGACTAGTTCTTCACTTTTGGTTCCTCCTTTGGTCTCAAGAACCTAGGCTAGCTTAGATTCTTGGGTGGGGAAAAAAAAGGAATGTCTGGTTATGTTCTTTTAAGTATGTATTGCAATCTTACATAGAGGAAGGCAATACTCCCTGTTGTAAAGAGGGGTTATTTTTTTCAAGTCTCTTCAATATTGGGTAAAGCATAGCTCCAATCACGATTACATTATCAACCACAACAACTACAGAAGGAACTTATGTATGGATTAGCAAGCTCCGCCTGTTTTTCAGACACAGGTGTAAGATTCTAAGCCCTTCCTTTTTTTTTTTTTTTTCCTGAGACAGTCTCGCTCTGTTGCCCAGGCTAGAGTGAGTGCCGTGGCGTCAGCCTAGCTCACAGCAACCTCAAACTCCTGGGCTTAAGCAATCCTCCTGCCTCAGCCTCCCAAGTAGCTGGGACTACAGGCATGCGCCACCATGCCCAGCTAATTTCTTCTATATATATTTTTAGTTAGCCAGCTAATTTCTTTATATTGTTTTTAGTAGAGACGGGGTCTCGCTCTTGCTCAAGCTGGTCTCGAACGCCTGAGCTCAAATGATCCACCCGCCTCAGCCTCCCAGAGCGCTAGGATTACAGGGGTGAGCCACCACGCCCAGCCAGCCCTTCCTTTTTTAATGACACCATCCTTTTGTTGTCCAAGTCTGCATTTCTAACAAAGACATACCCTGACTTTGCTCCTTGCTTTGTCTAATTTTTTAAAAAGTGATATGATGGTATGGTTAAGAGCTTGTGTTGCAGTCATAGAGAAGAAAACCTGTCTCAGTTACATATTATCTGTCTAAAACTAGGCAAGTAAAAATAATGCCTTGAAACCAAATTTCTCCATTTATAAAGTGAAGATGACATTAGCCCTAGTACATTGTATTGATTGGATTAAATGGTGTTCATAAATATCTGCATCTAAAATCTGGGATATAAGAAGAGCCAACACTTAATTAGCTGTTTCCACATGCTAGACACTGTTCTAATCGTTCACTCTGCATACATAAAGAAATTTTACTCCCCACAACAATCCAATTTTAAAGGTGAGGGAACTTGAAACTTAGAGAATTTAAACGTCTTGTCCCCAAATCATACTGATAGTAAGTGGAAGCCTAAGGCTCAAACCCAAACACCTGGGCTCCAGAGTCTTACTCTGACCTACATTAGTATCAGCTGTCAGTATTACTCGTAACTATTAATCCCCAATTTTTTTGGTCCAAACATCTCTAGAAACACTCTTTTTATTATAATTAATTATGTAGTTAATTGTCTACATGGATTCCCCATTAGAACAATCAACTTTGTGGACTGTGGCTAGGTTGTCTGTGTATATCTTCTGAAGTTCTCACTACATTGCCCTGTAAGCTGAGGCTTGCAAGGGTTATGTTATTGTCTCCTGTCTATTAAAGGATACAGCCATAATTTGAACACAGTTCTCTATCTCCTTTCATATATTTCACATAGAATTGTATGCTATTAAATTTAGACCTCCACTGAGCCTCAAAATATAAGCCTGAAATAGCCCTCTAAGAGCAATTACTTTGCCTAATTATATCAAATAATCTTAAATGTTTTTAAAATTGGTGTTATTTTGTATGGGGGGTTATTTTCCATTGCTTATTTTGCTGTTTTTGTTATACAGAGATAGGTAGTAATACTTTTCCTATGGAATCCAAGGAAAGATTCTCTTTTCACATATTGATAATTTAAATTCAAACAGACATCACTACACAGATACATCACTACACAGAGAGTATTAAATACAATGCGCAAATAACTCTTCTAGGTAAACGGACATACATAGATGTCTACATACTGAGACCTGAAGATTGCATTGTTTTTAGCTCTCTCCTCTTCTTTGCATCTTTTATTTATTCTTTTGTTTAAATAAGCTGACCTACTTGCTCAATGTAGACATGGCCACAGTCAGCATGTGGCACCATAACAATTTTTTTAGCCTTTTCTCAGGTTCTTACAATTATTTAAGAAGATGCTTTGTAATTAATTCACCTCCTCCCTCCTTTTATATGACCTTTCCTTTCCCAGGAGTCAATACACATTTGCTTCTTAGTAAGTAGACTCATAATTCATTGTTACCCCTACCCTCACTTAATAATAAAGTACTTCTTTCCCTAGGTAAAAGCATTTCAAATATTATTTTGCAAGAACTTTCATCCTTTGGCCCAGAGAATTGACTACCTTAAAACTGAGAGTGCCCTTAAGCATATTTAAACCTACCTTTTGCCAACCATCCCTTAAAAGTGAAATATAACTATACTTTTCTTTGTGTACCCATTGATATTAGGCACTGTTAGACATTTTACTTATGCTATTCCAGCTAATGCTCAAAAACACTTCGTGAAATACTGATTATGCTACACATTTTATACATGAAGATGAAAATATCGAAGCCACCTACCTGGTGTGGTTCTGTCCGGGCGGCCGTCTGCCCTTGGTTCTTGGTGTGCTCTTGGCCGAAGAATGAAGAGACACACCGAAGTGTCAAGTCCAGATTATTAATCTTGGAAAAATCACCAGCAGGGCCAATATGACAGTGATCCCAGGCAGGAAACAGTTTCACACGAGCAGCTCTCTATTGTAGAACGAAACAGGTCTGTCTCTGAGAGCAGAGAGAGACAAACCAACTCACTCACCGACCAACTCACTCACTCACTGACGGACGCACTGAATTCTCAGTCTGGGGGCGGGCTCCCAGGAATTGTGGGATATTACCAAATGATCAACAGGTGTCCTTAAAATATCATCTGCATACACGAGCTCTCTCTAAGAAAGCTCACCTGGGGGAGAGGGCGAGCCACAATGTAGATTTAAGCTGCTGACATAATAATTAAGCTACTTACTCTAAGTCACTGTCCAAATCCTATCACACCTGGGCTGGGGAATTCCCAGATTGATAAAACATTCCCTCCTTCCCCAGGTGTAGCAGTTGCTGAGGACAGGATTAAGGGTGGAGCAACACCACAATGAGGTACTTGCTTTTATCCTTCTCCCCAGGTAGAGCAATTGCTCGAGATAAAACCAAAGCAGGGCACCCTTGTCTCTAGAACTTCTGTGACTACCTAACAGTTCTAGTATGTGTTAGCAGTGTCTTACTACAAGTCCTCTTCTGAAGTTTTTTCCTCAGTCCGTTCATTGTACAGGCCAGAGTGCCAGGAAGTTAATGGTCTCAGGTGTAAACTCAAACAACGACTGAAAGAAGTTGAAAGGAAAACATCTAGCTTCTTTGCCTGTCTGCTGGAACACCTCTGAGGCAGGCATGTTCTACAGGGTCTCTTAGAGTTTCCAAATAAGACTAAGCCTCAGTCGCTCATCCCCGTAACCTGCCATTAAAGCACACTTTATTGACATCTAATCCTTCCTGGTCTCTCTAGCTCACTCCCTTACTGGTACTTTCTGGAATCTCCTTTTCTCAAACTGGGGTCAAATTAGACCACAATCTATGACTGCTGCTAGAAGGCAGAACTCAGATATAAAACTAGGTCCACCTGTTTGCAAAGCCCACATCCTCTATGGTGCCCCTGTTCAGATGTAGTAGCCTCATTCTTGTGATTCTCCCCGTGGCACAGAATTTGCAGTGGCAATAAATGTTACCACCTTAGAAAGCGCTGATGAGGAAAGAGCATTTTGGAATTGCAATTTTTTTAAACACTGGGCTTGGGCCAGATTCTTGTCGTTGGCAGTAGAAGAAAAACCCCCTTCCCTTAAGCAGACCTAGAAAGGTCAGCCTTTGAAGGTGCACGGGAATATTTATCTGCTTTCCAATTTCTTGTTTCCTGAGGTGACTTCTGTGGAGAGGCACTCAGATGTGTGCCAGCAAAGCTTTAGCTGCTCTTGCTGTGCACTGAAGCTGATCACACAAGAGGAAACGGTCCTACGTAGCCCATTTAAATAAGCACTGAGCCAGCAGCAATGACACTTGGCTGGTATTGCTAAAGGAACATTCGCTTAAACTAGTATTGCTCCACTCGTCTATGACTCTGTTCTTGTGCTCACCGTCAAATTGGTATTAACACTTATCAGGTGTCAGGCAGGTGGGAGTGGAGAGGAAGGGACGGGAATATTCACACCTAATGGGTGCAATGCTCACCATCTGGGGGATGGATGTGCTTGAAGCTCTGACTCAGGTGGGGCAAAGGCAATATATGTAACCTAAGCGTTTGTACGCCTATAATATGCTGAAATAAAAAAATGAATAAATAAAAGTAAAAAAAAATAAAAAATAAACTAGCATTGCTTTTGAACTCTATGAGTTTGATGGCAAGATACAGAACCATAGGCATGCAGAGATGGAAATAGAGATATATAGAGAAATGCAGAAATAGAAATGGAGTGTCTGTGTGTTTCTGCGTGTGTGTATGTGTGTGTTTTCCGTTAGTCCTTCGGAACTGAGTAACTGCTCTTCTAAGTTTCAGGTTATAATTTAAAAACATTTTCAGAGTATATTTAAAACAGGTAACTTGAAGAATAGCAGATGATAAAAACATCTCTGAAGAATATTTGTATCTTAGCTGTTTATTTCCGAACATCTGATAGATGTGGGCCAGAATAGTAAAGCTGGACAGGAAGATGCACATATGTGTGTATATATTTTAAATTGAGTTGAAGGAAAATAAAAGAAACAGCAGATGAGTTTGGGTCTCCAACTTAAGCATGGGGAAGCCAGTTTGGGTGGGAACAAAACGTGATGCCTAGCCCATAAAAGCTTCTGCACAGCCAAAGAAACTATCACTAGAGTGACTAGACAACCTATAGAATGGAGAAAATATTTGCATGCTATATATCCAATAAAGAGCTGATAACTAGAATCTATTTAGAACTCAGGAAAATCAGCAAGACAAAAATCAAACAACCTCATTAAAAAGTGGGCAAAGGACATGAACAGAAACTTTTCAAAACAAGATAGACTAATGGCCAACAAACATGAAAAAATCCTCAACATCGCTAATCATCTGAGAAATGTAAATCAAAACCATAATGAGATATCACCGAACTCCAGTGAGAATGGCTTTTCCCAGTCCCAAACAACAAATGTTGGCATGGATGTGGGGAGATAGGAACACTCATACACTGCTGGTGGGACTGAAAACTAGTACAACCTCTATGGAAAGTAGCATGGAGATACCTCAAAGAACTAAAGTAGAACTACCATTTGATCCAGCAATCCCACTACTGGGTATTTACCCAAAGGAAAACAAGTCATTCTATAAGAAAGGCATCTGCATTTGAATGTTTATAGTAGCACAATTCACAATTGCAAAGGTGTGTAATCAACCCAAGTGTCCATCAATACATGAGTGGATTAACAAAATGGGGTATATGTATACCATGGAGTACTACTCAGCTGTAAAAAAGGTTCAACTACCTATTTTATTATCCTAGATGGAGCTAGAGCCCATTCTTCTATGTGAAGTATCACAAGAATGGAAAGAAAAACATCACATGTACTCAGCATTAAGTTGGTATTAATTGATCAACACTAATGTGCACATATGGGAAGTAACATTCATAGGGTGTTGAGCAGGTGGTGGGGAGAAAATGGGTAAATCCACACCTAAGGGATGTGGTATACACTGCCTGGAGGATGGGAACACTTGTTGGGTGGTGCAAAGGCAATTTATGTAACCAAAGCATTTGTACCCCCCATAATACTGTGAAATAAAAAGAAATTAAAAATAAAATCAAGGGAGAATGACCTGTGATATGCAGAGCCCACATTGGGGATAATGGGTTACATGAAACAAAATAAGACTCTTGGCTTCATTTTTAAAGGGATTTAAGAGGTAGGAGTACATAGTAATGATTGAAAGAATGTGTTTAAGGACAGAATTTCCAAATTCAAATGCCGGCAGTGTTTCTGTGTATCTTTGATCACATTTGCTAACTTCTCTGTGCTCACTTTCTTACTGAAAAATAGAGATAATAATACCAACCTCACAAGTAAAATGCCCTAAAAAATTAAATGGTTCATATAAATCTCTTTCTTGTTATCCTTTTTCCCTGTGGAGAATCAGACTCATTCATTACTCAAGTTACAGTTATAAGCATTATGAATCCTAATTGTAATATATGTAATAATTTATATTTTATAATATGCCTTCATTTAGACTGTAGAAAATATCTTATTCTGTGTGAAAAAAACACAGAGTTAATCAGAGAGGTAATAGTATTACAATTTTACAGAGCATATGTTCAAAGATCTCAAAAATGTTAAAATGTTCTCAACATATCTGGTCCAACTAGTAAATTGGAAAATAATCTCATAGCTGCAGAGCTCATACATAAAATTTTTAGTTAAAAGTGACCCTAAGTTAAAGATAATGAAACTACATAAGATGTACTTGGACTGCATTATTCAGGAAACAAATGTAATATGTAAATGTAATATGGTTTTAATATATCTTTACTGATTTTTTTTTTGCTTGTTATTAGTGTAAGGGAAATATACAGTCATTAAAACAAAGAAGATGCTGAAAAGAAAATAACATCTAACATTTTTCTTTCCTTTTAGGATGGTGTGTGTGTGAGCACACACATATGTTATGTAGTTGGCTTTACACTTTATAATAAATAATGTTTCTCAAATTTGAGTAATAAAACATCTCTTTTTCAAAACAAAAATGTAATTTTCCCAGATTGCTAAAAATATGTCTTCTGGATCCTAGGAATCTGCTGTCTGAAAAACAATGCCTTGAGAAAGTTATGTATTATTGGTGAAATAATTTTGCACTGCAAATTATCACTGTGCAAGAAATGCTTTGCATTTGTAGTTATTAACTATTTTAGGTAGTTGTTAGGTAATCACGAAATGAACACACACACACAAACACACACACACACACACATTTCATAGAACCATAAGGCCAGTGTATATTTTCTTCTTTCCATTATTTAAAAATAATACATATAATTAAACCATTTCCTCAAAAAATTCTGTCCTTATTTGAGATTGTTTCTTTAAAATATGTTCCTAGAAGCAGAAATAGATGATTTAAATACAATTCCATCTATAAGGCACTTACCATATGTTAACATATTTACTTGCAGGACTGTTGTGCAGTGCTAGTTGTTCCAATCTTTGGTAACGTATCAGTATGTTTTTCTTTGAAGCACAAAGCCATACTGTTGCAATTGCCAGATTTCAAAAGTGACAACTCAATGCCATGCTCATGATAATCATCACTTTTTTTTATCTCTGGAGATCAGTATAATCACATGACCTTGTTTTAAGCTTCAAGACCAGAGCCTCCCAGAGTAGAAAACCCCGGGTCAGCATTTCCCTTGTGTCTACCACCATAACGTCAGGAATTCTGAAGACTCTGGGAAAAATCTTTTTCCAAGATCTCTTTTAATGCTCATAAATCACAGGATAAGTTTGAGTTCCTTGGGACCCACACAAATATCTGCTAGGTCTTTGACTGAGAATCATGCCAGAGGCTGAGACCACCAAGGGACTGCTTCAGGTTTACTCATTTAGGTTTCTGGCTCTAAATACTGGTAGTTTAATTGTTGGCATGTAGAACAATTTCTGGAAGACATTTTTGGTAGAGAATCCTGGGTTCCAATCTTGGCTCTGCCACG
The DNA here is from genome assembly GCF_020740605.2 of Lemur catta. Taxonomy (NCBI): domain Eukaryota; kingdom Metazoa; phylum Chordata; class Mammalia; order Primates; family Lemuridae; genus Lemur; species Lemur catta. The sequence continues at coordinate 25,407,287 of NC_059147.1, read as the reverse complement.
GATTAGTTATGTGAACTTGAGAAGTCTCTCAGTCTCACTGAGCCTTGGTTTCCAACTTTGGGACATGGAATTAATTGAAAATGATGCTGACCCTATGAAATTGTTTTAAAGATTAACACATTGTTAGGTTCTGAAACACAGAGCCAATCAAATTCATCTTTGAATTGCCAGTGTCAAGCTAATGCCTAGCATAAAGCCATTACCATGAAAGCACTAAGATTAGTTCCTTTGGCAAGTAATTTAACCAACATTTTTGATCACTTACTGTATGCCAGGTAATGTTTGAGGCATTGCAAATATAACAGTGAACAAAAGATAAAAATATCACTTCCCTCTTACTATGTACTGTCTAGTGAGAGATCTTTTGGGGGGGCATAGAGAATTTAATAGATTTTAATATAAATATATTACACATACATAAACATATATAAATGTATATATACTTGAGTTTAACAGCATATTCAAGAATAAAATCTTTTGAATTTTAATAGACAATTTTGTACTGAATAATATTTAACTGCAATACATTGGGTGAGTGCCGAGAGTTCACTGCCATATTTTTTTAGTTGGGAAAAAATCCTAGGCAATTTGAACTTTAAATATTCACCACTTGTTATTAGCAGTTATTACACATACCAAGGAATGCATTATCTCAATATTTAACTTGTTTTTAAGGTAATTCTCTTTTCTCCATATATATTTTTTTCAATGATACTGAAATTCCATAGGAGATATTGTAACAGAAGGTGTCCTTGGTAATGGTATAAGTTGTGATCATCGTGGGGGTGGAAGGAAGGTATTTTTAGCAGAAAAATCACCTTGGCAGCCTTATATTTAAATGGCTACAACTGGAAAACACTGTAACATAAATGTTGAGACTACACACACACAAACACACACACACACACACACATACAGTTAAACTACATGTTTGTCCCAAGAAAGGTACAGGAAAAAGAATGAAAATTTTAAGGGAGAGATTTCAGCTCGTAATAATAACAAATGAACATAATAAAAAATAACAGTAATACCCTTTAGCCACATTTGTGTGCATGTGGGTGTGTGTACACCTGTGAAAACGGAATACAACATCTCATATGCTGGGAGTTCACCAAGAAGGTTTTAACCTTCACTCCCAAGATGAAGGTGTTATAAACAGGCTTTTAAAGTCATTCCGGTAACACGGCAAGGCACCTGTCACTGGCTCATCTAGTTTAAAACCTCCCATGAAATGTGGAGCACTTATGATGCAAAGGCAGGTATTTGCTGCTAGAGTGAAAAGTTCCTCCACACAGGCAAATTTAACACCCATTTATTGAGCACCCACAATACAGTTGGCACTGAGGTTACAAACACAAAGGAGTTCCCCTATCTCTATAATGAGATGATGATTAATTAGAAGACTAGGATTAGACAGGTGGAGGGTCTATGGTTCAGGAGCCAGGAACACATGAATATAAGTCTCAATACTGTCATTTATTAATCACGTGACCTTGATCATTCTATCTTTCAAATCCTCAGGTTTACCAAAACAAGAAACTCGCAAACATTCACACAGCTTATTTTACTGAGCATTTGCATAAACTACTCGGTTTTTCTGTCTCTGAATTTCTGACAAAATTTCCAGGCTGAGAGTTGAAATCGCACCATTTAGGGAGAAAGACTGCATTCTCTGCATCATTAGTCAGAAAACCTGAAATCATTACATATTAGCTAAAAAAAAAAAAAAAAAAAAAAGGCAGCTGATTTTCCCAAGACCTCCAACTCTGCATAATGCATTGATTTTCACTGTGTTAACTCATCATTCAGAAATACACGTCCTAAGGCTGACACAGGCAATGGAAGGGGACTTTATCTATCATAAGGTTTAAGTTTTGATAAATATGTGTATTGACCTACGTGGTAAAGCAAACAAAAAACCCTAGAATGAGTGTAGACTGTTAGAAATGACATAAAATTTTAACAGACTCCTTCCACATTCTGTCCAATTATAGAATGATGTGAAAGTTGGCTTCTCTCACAATCAATTTCTTTATCTTAAATAGGAGGTAGTCCGCTTTTCTTATTGGATTATTGTAAATGTTAAAGGAGATAATCTCAAGCACAAGCACTTTATAAAGCATATATATATAAATATATATACACAATTTTTTTCTTTAGCAGTTAGCATAGTATCTGGCACATAGTAGACACTCAAGTGGACTTTGAATAAATTAATTAATTTACTAAAGATTGTAATCCAATAGTCCATTCAATTCCTACTTCCAACAAGCAATTTTAAGATTGGAATGCAGGCAGAAGAATATTTAATTTGCTGATTGCTTTCCTGTGCTAGAGGAATTTGTTATTTCTATGCCATTAGGCTAGAAATTCAACTTAGAAATACATCAACAATGAAGATACTTTAGTAATTGATGAAACATTATTTTAATGTTAATTTTTTAGATAAAACTGAAGTCTTCCTAAGTGTGGTAACTGAAAGGTACAGAATAGTAGCAAATATTCCCACCACCTTCTTTACACAGATGAAAAAGGACCAAGAAGTTTAGAGGACTTACCTGAGTTTTACATTCTCAGAGAGAATGTCTTGGACACAAAGTGAGAAGATGGTATTACTGGGCTAACAAATATATCAACTGAAAGGAAAAAATTCCATAAATGCCATCTTCATCTGTCTATCTGATAAACAGAAGTGGAACATTTTTGTGTAACCAAGAACACGGTACATTTGAGATTGTAAGGAATTCACTCTCTATTTCATTTTCAAAATTATCCATATGTTCTCCAGAAAAAAATAAAAAAAAAAAAATGTTCTCGTCTGGTGAGAAGTCTATAGCAGCTGAAAATTTTGTTAAATACTATTTGTGTGCCAAGCATGCTGCTAAGTTTTTTGTACACATTATGTTATTTAACTCTCTTTGCAGTCCAGTGACATAAGTATTATTGTCATGTACTAAATAAACAAATAATAATTATAATCTGAAACTTTTTAAGTAACATACCCAAGATTATATTTTAATAAAATAGAGAACCAAGGAAGTCTGCCTCCAAATCACACATTTATCGTCATTAAAGATGCTACACTGTCTTGTAATCAGTGGTCTATGACTCAGAAAGGAATTAAAACATAGGAGTGTGTTGTTGTTGTTGTTGTTGTTAAAGCAAGTTCATGCTGATACAGGCTGAGTCAGAGGAAGGAGAGAGTTGAACACATAACCAAGGCACATTCCCAAGGAAACTCTGTTGACAAACCAAGTGTCATAGAGCGTAGGGACATAAAAGCACTTGTCTGTGGCCATAATTACTTTATTGATTAGTCTGCATAGCAAGGATGAGGCATCAGATACTCTAGCATCCTAGAAAAGCTAAATCATTGGTTGAACAGGAAGTTCACAGAGTTAATTTTAAATGTCCAGCAATTTTAGGCATCCCTCATGAGAAATTATAAACCCTTAATTCGAATTCACTTCTGAAATTCTAGAGAGGCTGCTTTGAGGCCTTTTAATGTCAAGACTTCTATGAAGCCTCAGGGCAACCCTCAACTCAAAGTCAGAAAACTCGAACAAGTTTCTGACCCTATGAGGTTTCTGAGCCAAAGTTCAGGTAGGGATGAAAGTGTCTCTTAAAAACTAGAAAAAGGAAAACTGTCTACAATGACCCAGATATGCATGACCTTGGCATCATCATTCACCTGGGAATAGTCATCGTACTGGCACTGAAACACATAGAACAATCAGAGGAAATTTATTCAGGTCTGACTTTGCTTTAGGCAGTGTTTATCTCATGTAGAAATTCTGTGTCCTAGGATGTTGACTACAACGACATTTTGGACACATTTTGTGTGTGTGTGTGTGTGTTTGCGTGTGTGTTTGTTTTAAATATCCTTCTCTGGAAATAAATGAAGATCTTTTAAATAAATGAAGATCTTTTACACACATACACACACACACCCGTGTGTTTGATTCAGAAAGTAACTTCCCGTATCAGAGAACTTTCAAAATCATTACTCACCTGTAATTATGAGAACTATTTCTGTTCTGGGTCTACTTCGATCCTCAACCTTCTCCTTTAATTACCTAAACCTCTTCTCCAAATTACCTCATGTCTCACACCTGTGACTGTACAATGACTTTTTCTTTTGATCAGATTTATATTAAATGCAGTCGATTCTTTGCCTTCTCTTATGCAATTGAGCAAAGCTTACATTTCAATTATAATGTTTAAAGCTATTCCAAGAATATGAGCGATCGACTGCTGCTATTAGCCACTGTAAACAAACACAAAGTTCTAGAATACAAGGGCTGCCCTTCTGCATCCTGTGACTATGCAGAGTAACAGCAGCGACCTCCGTAAAGCTTCTTTTTCTCTACCTGCATGTTTCAGTTCTTACCATGTATCTTGCTTCTCTAGGCAAAGCTATTTTTGACTTCTTAGGAGATCGGAGAAGAGCCTTTTAGGTCCAGTATTATTTTTTAAAAGGCCCATTCTCTCCAATATTTTTGTGATTTGTTCTACGAATATTGTTTGTGCTTCATTTTCAGTACTTTTTCGTCATAGCTGTCTTTGGATTTCCCGTTTAACGATTTTGTATCTGTCTTCGCGAGGGCTAAAAAGGCACAAAGCAAAGGGGACTATTCTCTAAATGGCAGTGTTTACAAAAGATCAGCAGATAGCACCCCATTTTAATACCTTTCTAGAATATGTTCCATACTGCCCACTGCACAATTGTGCATGCGAATTCTCAAAGCCCAGAGCACATATATCAGCAATAATTTCACAGAAGCACATTCTAGCTAATATGTACAGAGTCTTATGTTACTTTATCAAACTGTCTTTGTGTAATTAGTATGTCTGCAATGCCTGGTGTATAAATTAAACATCTAATTTATCTTGACTGGCCCCCGGATCGCTTGATCAGTCTATTCTGCCTCTGTAGCTCTTTAGTGAATGCCAAGTGCGGTGAAGGACCCTCTGGCAACAGGGAGTGAGAAGCAGCAGAAATTCCCTCCGAGGTCAGAGGCAATTTTAAATTTACTCATCACTGACACCCTGGCAAAGTGTGTGCCATTCCTTCCAACGACAGCAATCTTCACGGGGGGCATAATTGATGTCCCTGGTGGCGGGTTACTTTGTATCATGCCTGGTAAATAATAAATAACTACAACTCAAGCTGTAACGTCAAGTTTACCAAATGCAATCAAATTAAAAGTAAATTATACTTTCCTCCCCATTCAACACCATTTCTCATAAGCCACTTATCAATACAACCGCAATCTGTCCCACCGTAAGAGACAAGTTACACAGCTATTCAATCCTGATAAAAAACAAAATAACTCCTGTAGCCATAATCATTCCTCAAGAGCATTTAATTTGTTGGCTTTTGCATTATTGCTATCAAAACAAAATCTTGCAGCTTTATTGGAATACATAAATCTCTTTGATTTAAGGGTACTTTATCTCTTTTTCTCAGATGAATTTGAAATGATGCGGAGTTAAATTTTTATGGAGTGATTTCTTGGGGGGAAAGGCTGACATAATTTTCAGCATGGGGTATTGTGTTCCGCTGACAACTCAGAAAGTTTGAAGAAAATGTTTAGCTCACGAGATAGTTTTTGTCGGAGTGTATTCTCTTCTCCATAGTGGTGGGTTCACACCCAGTAAGGGCATGTGCTTCCTTTTCTATATGAGGAGGTACATCCAGCATGGATATGTGGCATCTCTTCTGACTATATAAATGTATATATAGCAGGGTCCCCAGACACCTGGGTCCATGAAAGATTTTTTGGACCGTCATCTGGTGACTTTCTTTCTACTGCTGAGGATTCCTTGTGCTTTTAGAAACATGCCACGATGGCCCATGGCTACCATATTTTGTAGTGAATTTACCAGAAGCTGTCTGATTTTGTCCCAACTCTCCCAGAGAATGTGTGATTCAGTGTCACATCTGGGGCTCCGTGGCTTTTCCAGAAAACAGAGGGTTGACCAGGCACTACACCTCAACTCTGGCGTTATCTGATTTGTATTAACATAGTAAACCTACATGCTTTTTTAAAAAAAAGTGTTTTATTAAAAATAAAGAACAAAGCAAATACTGTCTTTGACTATACCATGATTACATATGTACTTGGTGATTGTTTGAGACATTAGGTAGGACTAAGCAGATTGTTCAAATGCGAGTGTGTTCATATCTATGTTGTCTGATGTTCAAATAATAAACATTTCTCTTTCTGGAGTAAGGTTATATAGAAGAGTAGTATATTTAGAAGGTGGGAGAGGTAAGCATTTTAACCTGTGTCTACGTGAGCTGAGGTATCAGGAATTAAACATTATGGCTGGGTCAACATAAGATGATCATTTCTTTTCCAAAGGCAAACGTTTCAACAAAGAAAGGCCATGATCAAGTTACTGACAAATGAAAGTGCCAAAGTTGCCTTCTCAGTATTTAGAGTCATAGAAGACTGATCTAGAAGATCATTTACATCTCTAAATCTAATGACCAACTGTGAAAACTGAGCCCTGTAAACGAAAAATGACCTTCCCAAGGTCATACAATAAGTTTATTGTAAAGGGGTTACTAAAGCATTAGACTTTTAAATCTTAACCTTGGAGCTCTTCCATTTCATCTTGCAATTATATGTTTATTTGTCTATGTGTCAGGCACTGTGTTAGAGCTTGGAATTCAAGGATGATAAGAAGAAAGAGATACTTCTTTTCTACTGACCCCTAATCTATTGTGGGAGCCAAACATTAGTTAAATAATCACTCAAATCAAAAAGGTAAATTATATGGAATAACAATGAGAAAATCAGTAAAGAGAGAAAGCCAAGAATAGAATAATTTATTTTTTCAAGCATACGGAAGGAAAATAGTGATCTCATGATAATGAAATAGCTTGAATCTTTTTGTCATTGGCTTTCTTATACACATACTTTAAGATGCATCTCAGGTAAGCCTCCGACATAGCCCTTCACTGACTTTCCCAAAGTGAGTTGGTGACAACATTCTCAATTGTTTCATTTGCATATTTCCTCCACTACCACTTTGGATTGAAATGACCTGCCTTTCCCACTAAATCATGAGTTCATTAATGGCAAACAACTGTATCTTGCCCATTGTTAGATCTTTTCACAGTATGTGCAACATGTTTTTATATTTAGGCAGGAAGAGAAGAAAGAACAAAGAATAACAGGGTAGTAAGAGGAGAAGGTTGTTCGAAGCAGACAGTTCTTGAAGTCCATGGTATGTTCTCTTGGTCCACCTAGTTCTAGCACAGCTGTGGTGGACAGCCTTTTGCAAACTTCCAGCATCCCATTTCAAGACACGCTGTGGCTGCTTTTAGGCTTTCTCCACTGTCAAGTAACCAGCGATCTGGTAGCATAGGCACAACCTGACAGTGTTGGGGGAGGAGAGCTTACTTAACACCTCTTGGGGCAACCCTCAACCAAAGAGCTACATGAGTTATTGGATAAATGCCTGCATTCTCATCATTTGAAAAGACATGTTTGTGGAACACTTGACATGGTTCCACAGAGGCCCAACAACAGGATTGAGCTATAGTTGTCCATGATGATAAATTGTTCAATAATGCAACCCCTACTGGTTTTTTTCCTTCCACTGATCACTCTCTCTGTTCCCTCACTCTACCGCCTGAGATAAAAATTAAAAACAAAAACAAAACAAACAAAAAAAAACCCAACTTATACTCAAGTCTATGTTTCAGCCACTATGGGAAATAAAGAGGCAAACTAAGATAAAGTTTAGATGGGAGGAATCAGCTATTAATATCAGATCCTGAGGAAGTTTCCAGTGAGTCTATCATTAAGAAAAGACTTACCATTAGTGGTACCACTGATAATCTTCAAGAAAGCAGGTTAAATTTAAATGTTGAGGGATTATACGATGTAATATATAGTCTCATGGATTATATTGGTCTTAGTATCTACTCTAAATTTGCAACTCCTCCCTTCCTTCCCCAAGTTCAGGGAGTTAGAGACAGTGTGTCACCTTTGAGTGGAGGAACCTATTTCAATATCTGACAATTTATTTAGCTTTCTATCTACTCTATGGATGATTTTGTTTTTTAAAACAATGCACATTTTTCCCTGGTGAAAATTGAGAAATATGAGTTTCAAAGTGAAAACGTTTAATATCTCAACTAGCTATATGTAGTAGCAGAATAATAAAGATGATAAAGCTAGCTACGTATTTTCAGAAATGGATTTTCAACATATGAAATTATATATGTGTGAAGTTAGATAGGCAGGTAACTGCTTTCAGCTCATTGGAATGCTCTCCTTTTGGCTTTGGGTAATAGTTTAGATATTGACATCTTTTTAAAGTAGAAAATGAGTATATGAAGTTTGAAGATTCATAAAGTTATTTGGAACCACGTAGTTTCAATTTATAGTGCCAAGGATATTCACACAAAAGCAACATTCTTAAAGTTATCATAGCCAAGTTTTAAATATTTTCAACCATTTAAAAGAAGAGTTTCAGAGGAATACCTGTTTTGTGTTTTCTTAAATAGATTATATATTTTAAAAAGTGTTTTTAGTACCCAGATCCTCAATTAGGTTTGTAAATAATAGTTTAATACCTTTTCCCAAGTTCAGAAAAGTACTGAAGGCTGATGCAAAATAATTTGGCAGCAAATTCTAATGAAGAGAAATAAAACAATTTCCACAAATGTAGCCATTTTTCCACCATGCACATTTCTAAGAAATATTAAATATGATGACATGCTAACTATATTATAAAAGTTATTTAAAAGGAATATATATGATATATTTAAGTAGAATGGTGCAATAAAATAAACTATTAGGTTATACAATTCCATTAAGGAGAAATTGGTCGTGTGGGCATATTTTGCTTTGAACCTTATGCTGTTATTTAGCTCAGTTTTAATAGAGTCCACTTCCTACACAATCCCAGTACAAGTCAGAGATAGAGATTTACACTGTCAGTTTCTTAAGAATTTTGTAGCATCCAAGTATATATAATACACTAATATAGGCTGTGCACTGCAGTTGAGAGAAAGCCACTTCTTCCCGCAGTGACAATAATGGGGTGGGGGCGGGGAACCTCTTCAGTTGCAATTAAACCAGGTTTCCGTGTGTAGCTTAACATTAAGCAGAACCGTATGTGAAATTCTGCAGAGAAAGCAAAAAGGAAGTGATGGTGAAATATGCTGATTTGGCTACAAAGTAGTTGGTTCAATTTTCAGCAATACAACTTCAGTTGGTTAAGAACTTGGACTTGTAACTCCTCCACAACTTATCTTCTTGTGATACATTTGTGGGGAAGAAACGTCTCAGATTGAAATTCAGCTAAACTCTGGATCATGAAGGCGGCTTAACCTTCCTATAACCCAGATTTTGCATCTCTGAGAAAAAAAGCCTTCTGTGATGATTGTCAGGATTAAATGAGATAGACCCTAGGAAACATTTAGAGAAGAGCTCTGTGCAGGATGAGTGTTTAACAAGTGTTAGTAATGATTATTCCAAGTGACATTTAAAAATAAATAAACAAAAGCCTGGAATCTGCAGATACATTTGGGATGTATGGGGGCTAAATTTGCAAATTTCTTTAGTGTCCAGCATATTAAAACAAGCAAACCACAACAAAAAACATCTCCTGTGTTAAAATCTTCCATTCCTGTAAATCACTGCATAGTCTGTTGTAGCCCTAATAAAATTAAAAGACACCTAAAACAATTTTGAGGTTGTCATCCTGTTTTAAGTGAGCAACAAAGCTATATATTTTTTTCTAAACTGACAGTAAATATACTTATCTCTCTGATTTTATAAACTGACACTGAATAACTGCTATTTAGTTTAGAATACATTATTATTATACTGTTCTCAGCATAGCTCCATATTTAGAAACACACAATACTGTGGGATTTTTTTGTTACATAAATGTTCAATTATTCAGGGTGGTTTACATTTGGCTAAAATGTGTGAGGCATGTCAAATAAATTCATACGTAATTTTATGAGCAATTTATTTGTATTTTGAAAGAATTGCCTTTATTCTTTGAACCTCCCCCCATAAAAGTACAACATTCCCCCTCGTATTAATAGTAATTGATCTTAACATCTTAGCTCCTCCTTCTAAAGGGTGAGATTCTAAATATACAGACCTTGCCTCATTTAGCCTTTGTCTAGCCAGGGCCAGAATAAAGCGCTCAACACTCAGCACTTGTCAAGAGAGTACAAGAAAATGAGAGATCCTGCCAGATATATCATGATATTCCCGAACACTTTGCACAGCACTTCACACTTGGTAAATCAGGGGAAATGTTGAGAAATTAATGCATGTCAGTATGCCGAAGAGATAATATAAGATGCTTTCAATGGAGAGTGTGACATAATTTTTATTAAAGTGCTAACAAATACCATAGCATTGGTAACATAAAAATATATTATTATAAAGGAAAAATATATATAAACTATTAGAAGGAGGCTCACTATTCTAACGAACTACAAATTTATAATCTTGGCAAAGGGCAAGATGTCTGTCTACTTGAGCTCTAGACTATATACTTTAATCTAGGGTTAAAATAAAGAGTTACATACATGGCAACATGGTGAAACAAATTTTACAATCCATCAGTTAAACGAAAGCTCAAAGTCAGTAAAAGTAACTTCCGTACAGCTGCCATGCATTCATTAATGTAATGAAAGTCAGTCACTATACAAATATTTGCTGAATAAATGAGTCAGTAAACCAGCCATAAATAAATGTTGAATAGATGGTTACTAGGAAATCTAGTTGGGTCAATAGGAGAGAACTACATAATCTGGAAAAGTTCAGAAAAATTTTATCACTGTCAAGTTCACAGAAAATTAAGATTCATATTGTGCCATCTTAACTTTAAGGCTCAGGCTTCTCTAACTGATATTCCCGAATCTTTTTTTAAAGAGTCGTTCATTGCTGAAGAGAACTCAGCATCGTTGGGCATTAAAACTGCATCCTTAGTGTTAAAATCAGACAGATTTTTGAATAATGGCACTGCTCTGGTAATCATTGAAGCAACACTCTCCTTGGAGTCGATCAGATGTTTTCATTAGCAAAAATCAGCAGCAAGGCACTGTTCCCCTGGAGTGGCATTTCCTGCAATCATTTTATGCTTTAACAAGACAACTTGCATTTTATAACTTTGTAATTCCCAACTCCCCTCATTCTTTCTTGACTTTGGAAATGTCTCTAAATTTATTGCCAAATAGAAATTGCCCCAAGAAAGAATAGTCATTGTCTATGAAAGATAGATATATTGCAGAGAGTGGGGAGTAATTATACCTCGTTATTTTCATTGCACAACTGATAAAGGCATTTACAAAGAACTTTAATACACAGAGAAAATATTAGTAGTCTCTTCAGAAGTTGGATTAACATATTTCCTTTGTGCTAGAGAAAAGCAACTCAAATACAACTTTGAAAAATGAACTTTTGTGCTCCTCACCATACTTTTAAGAAGTATTACTAATTATTCGGGTTTCAAATGTAAGGATGTATATTTATACTGGGTGAGACTGAAAGACTTATAATTCACAGTACATACAGTTTTGTCTTTTTCTATTTTATAGGTAAAATGAATATAAATCTGTGTAAACTCAAGTTAGGGAAACTTACTGGTAATGACTCAGAATATAATGAACTTGCTGTCTCATAATCGTGATCTTGGCATGCTTCCAGAGACAATTCCAAAATCTTTTTCTAAGGGATGTTGTTTCTTTCATTGAATATTAAAATCATTTTATATAGGTTTAGAAAATAAATTGGTTGTAAGGCAGGAATAATGTGCTAGTTTGTAATGTCTTATAGTGCAAAAGCTAATTGACTATTATGTGACTGTTTTGCTAACAACTATGATACGTGTTTTTGAATTCCACAAGTGGCACCATTCATGTAAGATAACCCATCCAGCATGTGATAATAGCTCTGATCAATTTATGTAAATACATGTTTATTAGCTTTGGCTGTGGAAGAATAAGAGGAGTGATATCTACATTTGTTAATTTTCCTGGCTTTGCTGCATGTATTAGCTTCTATTTGATCTTTATGTGATCTTCGTGTAAGTAAATCCTCACTCCTGAAGACAGGCCCCTTTTACATGGTCAAACTATCGCTAACGGCTAAATGTCTCTGCCAATACTAAAATTTATTTAGAGTTGATCTGAATCAATGTGTCAAGTCATTGTGACTTTTCTAAATGTCAATTTTATTTAGGCTTGTAGAAAAAAAAATAGGATGTATAATTTAAGTGACACAGAATTGGCACAAACAGAATCTTCTACATTTAGGAGGACTGCCCTTTCTCATGCCAAACCCCTTAAACTTTTGCCATGGTATATCTCCTAAACTTTGCATATCAAACATATTCCTAATGAATTCAGAAAGCTATAAAAATAATAGCATATAATGTTTATGATAATATGTCAAATCACAGTCCTAAGAGTTTGTACTTGGATTCCTTTTGAATCTCACAATATGCCTGTGAGGTAGGTACTATAATTAGAGCATTTTGTACACGTAAAGTAACTGGAGCTAAGAGAGATTTAGTAAACCAATAAATGATGGGACAGGAACACAAAGGCCCCAAGGATGTGTGTGGGTAGGGATAATGGGGAAGCCTCTTGATAATAAAATAACTAATACTCAAAGACTTAGAAATATGAGTTGATAAGGAATTATATCCTGCTCGATATACAAATGATACACGATCACTTACATAAGTTCATTGGTGTATTTGGATTTGGGGTAAACATCAATGTCTAACATTATTCAAAGAGCAAGCAATTAATCAAAGAGTATACCTATCCTTTAGTCCATTTGGACTGTTACAACAAAATACCACAAACTGGGTGGATTATACACAACAGAAATTCATTTCTCATAGTTATAGAGACAGAGAAGTCAAACATCAAAGCACCAGCAAATTCTGTGCCTGATGAGGGCCCATCTCCCGGTTCATAGGTGGCTCTCTTCTCACTGTGTCCTCACATGGTGGAAGGGGAAGGGAATTCTCTGGGGTCTCCTTTCTAAGGACACTAATCCCATTCATGAGTGCTCTGCTCATGACCTAATCACTTCCCAAAAGCCCCACCTTCTAATGGTATTACCTTGGGGTTAAGATTTCAACATATGGATTCAGACCACTGCAACCACTGAACTAAAAATTGCTTGTTGGTCTGGACGACTCCAGTTCCCTGGCTGCTGATTACACATTGCACTGTATTTTCCTTGTTTTAATTGAAGCCCAGTACCATTAGTGAGGGAGAAGATGGTTCCAACCTGTTAAGATAGGTCAGCTCAATTACAACTCAATATTAAACTGGAAACAAATGGCCAATAACAAATGATTAGAAGTTTAGGTCTCATGTTAAATGTTCTAATTACACACACACACATACGCACATACACACATGACAAAAGGAAACTTTGGGAAGTATGTCTATTACCTTAATTGTGATGATACTATTAAGGATGTTTGCATATGTCCAAACTCATCAAATTGTACACATTAAAAATATGTCATTCTTTATATATCAATTATACCTCAATAAAGCTGTTAATCAAAAAAGAGAAATAATTAGAAGGAAAAATGAGTCCAAAATTTAGAACATTTACCAAACTAGTAACAGAAATTACCCTGAAAGATTTGGGACAGAAAAAAACTTTTGAGTTGGGGGGTGGGTGAAGGGCATGAAAAATTCAACTTTAAACACTTCAGTGGTGCTATAAAATTGAAAACTGTTTTATCTTACACAGAAGGTACATTTTATTTGTATCAATGTATAGAAGTTATTCAGTTATTGGGTAGCTGTTTCTTTCTTGAAAGGGATGTTTTCAGAACTATGTTTAGCAACACTTGAGAGTTTAGCATTAACCACTATGATGTCTGAAAACCTAAAATTTGTTTTATGAGTGGATATCACATTATTAGGAATTCTTCAGGGAGAAAAAAAAAACATATACCATATTGTCAAAGTAATAAATATTATGTGAAATATATATATATAACTCTTCCTCTATATAAATACATATATGTATCATGTCCCTATGCTAACTTCAAAGTAGCACTAAAAGTTATATTACATCCATTTTTTAAATTATATTTTTTCACTAATTTAACAATTAAAAGAAATTTAAAAAGGAAGGGACGGACATTTAAACTCAGATCACCAAATCCTGTGCTTCATCCCAAGATACCAGAGAAAATTCAAGGTTTACAGTAGAATGCTGTATTAAATGCTTATACAGTCACCATTGACTCTGAGAGTCTATGACTATCCAGCAGCTCACGCTCAAATTGGATGGTAATTATAACACTTACATTACTAACACCTCCTTCAGTAATTTCCCAGAAAAGTCAAATCATGTAATTGAAAGGAGTCAGAGGAAAGGGTTTTAGAAATTCCCATTGAGAATGCAATACCTACAGGATTCCTTAATCAATCACAGTCTGCATTACAGTTATTGGCCCTTTCCATTTGTCCATTTTTCTCATCTGAAATATTGCTTCAGAACTTACCAAATAAAGTTGGCCTCTTCAGGAAATGCAATCGAAACAGATGTTCTCAATCCTCATTAATTTAACATTACCAACAACCTCCTTTTTGAAAGTCTCATAGATATTGCCCTTAAGATGGCTACTTAGGTTAACAACAAGAGTATAAATGTTTTAGTGGTAAAGGATATCTGATAGGATTGTTTTAAAGTTACAGATCAATGATGTTCCTATTCCTTCTCTACTTTATTATTTCCAACCTTGGAACGCTTCATAATGTCTCTAAGCCTCAGTTTTTCTCTTTGGAAAATGTGGATAATAATAATGATTACATTATAGAGTTGTTGCCAAGAATAAAATAACATATATTAAATGTTTTACACATACACTGGCATATAGAAGTTTGCCTTTGACAAACAAGAACTAATGTTGTAATTTTTTTTTAAGCAAAAAGGGATAGATTGAAAGAAGGGCTTAAACATCCCTTAATACTCTGAAGGAGAAAGCAATGAGCTGAAGAGTAGTTGGGATCTCCAAAAGATAATAAGTCAAATTCATGGGTGCTAACACAATGTCTGCTACATTATGGGCCCTCAAAAAAATGTTATGTATTTATGGAGGAAACAAGGTCCAAGGTAGGCTTTTTGGAGTGTTGGCTTCCCAAGCAGAAATGATGGGCAGTATCTGGGTGGCAAAGTCAGACTTTTGAAACAAAGTCTCTCCCATTTTTTTGCTGAACATAAAGGAGTAGCCTCAAAAGACATTTCTACTTTGAGCCTCCAACTAAGTTTTATATAATGAGGTTCAATGTTTATAATGTTATGTTCATATTTCATCTGTCAATTTGCTTTTCGACAGGTTTGCTGTCAGCTGAGTATAATGTAAAGGTGCAGAATGACTTCCTTTATGAGCAAAAAGATTCATAATTCTTAACTGTTATTATCGCAGCAGCAAATCACTCTAAATGAAACCTAAAAATATTTATTGGTGTAAAATAGATATAATCCTGAGGATGGTATGAAGTTGTATTGAATAAATGCCTATTTGAGAATATTTACTGAATCTGATTTATCTGCTCCATCTTTCCCTGTCTATGCCACTGTTGGAATTCAAATATTTATGATTTTTCACTTGCTTAATGACAACCAATCTCTAGATTTTTCTTGCCATCTCCTAACTCAATTCCTAACTTCACGACACATTATGTTACTTTTCCTTTAACACAGTGCCAACCATCTCCTTTCCTGTGTTGAAAATATCCATTTGTTTACTTGTTTTATATATCTCACCCTGCCACACTTTCCAAATTATAACCAGTGACCCTACCATTTAGTATTAATTTTCACCAAACCCCCACACAAATACATGCTAGATCCACACTATCCAATGGCAGCCAGTACCATATATGGCTATAAAGCATTTGAAATGTGGCTAGTCCAAATTAAGATGTGCTGTGAGTATAAAATACATACCAGATTTCAATAACATCGTACAAAAAATTAAAATGTCTCATTAATCATTTTATATTGATTCCCGGTTGCAATGCTAATATGTTGCATATATTTAGATTGAATATATTATTAAAATTAATTTTTCCTGTTCCTTTTCAATGTTTTGATGGGGCTACTAGAAATTTAAAATTGCATATATGTAGTTCTCGTTATATTTATTTTGGACAAAGTTGCCTCTAGATTAAAAAAAAAAACTAATGCGTACAAATCAGATGCATCTCATTTTTGTTCCTGCTCTTTGGTCCTGTCTTATGTTTTCTCTATACATAGAACAAGTATTCATTGAGTGCCTACTAGTTATCAGGCATTTTTCTTAATATTGGAAATACAGAAAGATTGGAGATGGACAAGTTCTGACCTTAGAGCTTAAATTTTCCATCAAAAGAGGGGAAGTATGATCTGGAAATTTAGGCTACATAACAACAAGGGAACTAGTTAATACTAAATAGCCTAAAGGTTAACTAAGCTCGCATACCTTTAATGAGCTGTTCCCTGATTATTCCTTGTGTGGATGGAAATTTATTAATTGCATTTAATATTTTTTTATTCACCCAAAATTCAAAATTTGACCAATTCTCTTTTTGTGAGTTTATATCTGGGTGTCTCAAATATCCGGAGCCTTGGAACATCTGTGAGGCAGGTGTTCCTGCCTCCAAAAGGACGCATAAATCAACACGTGATCCAGATCAACAGATGGTGTAAAGTAAAAGAAAACCTAGAAGTAGTGTGTACAGGTGAAAATTATTTAGGTCTGCATCATGCTATAGTAGATATGCCCAAGTGACTTTTTCCATTACTCCAATTGTTAGATTTCTCTCAGGGGAAAATTCCAATGAGATTGACTTTTCATGACTTGGAGAATTTATTTTAGATCTGTCAAAATTTTTTTATTGGTCCATAATAAATGTACATATTTACGGAGTATGTGTGGTATTTTAATAAATACATAAAATGTGTAATGATCAAATTAAGGTAATTAGGATACCCATCACCTCAAACGTTTATTATTTCTTTGTTCTGAGAATGTTCCAAATCTTCTCTTTTAGCAATTTAGAGTCAAACAATAAATTATTATTAACTATGGTCGCCATATTGTACTATTGTACAGTAGGACTTACTCCTTCTATCCAACTGCATTTTTGTACTCACTAACCATCTGTTTTTCATTCCCCCTCTCTCCTACCTTCCCAGCCTCTAGTAACCATCATTCTACTCTCTACCTTTGTGAGGTCAACTTTTTTAGTTCCCCCATATGAATGAGAACATGCAATTTTATGACATGGAGAATTTTTGCTGCTATCCAAAAGATGCTCTCCCACTAACCTGTGGGACAGAAATTTCTGGGCAATTAGTTCAACCTTCCCCAGAGAATCAAAGGTGAGTCATAGAATTCTTTGAAATTATGATCACACTTTATGTATATTTTGAAATTCATCCATGCCTTTTATATGGATTTGTTGTAACTTGTCTTGCTCACTTGAATATACACTTTTTTAATAAAATTATTATTGTTATTGTTAATCACTGAGATTTTCATTTAGTGAAACTTACTACATTCATATTTCATTAGGACAGATAAACACATATTTAGCAATGTTAGTAAAAATGAAGATGCTTTATTAACTTAGCAAACCTTTATTTAGCACCTCTGTGTATCAGACCCTACTGTAGGTGATAGAGAAATAAGTTTATGAGAAGCATTCCCTTGAAAGGATGAAATGAGGGTAATCTACACTATTGGAAACAAATTATAATATGAAACAGAGAATTCTATGGAAATATCACGGGCAAAATGTTATGGAAATATAAAGGACACATTTATTGGTTTTGCTGGGGACTTTCAGAGAAAACTTTACAAAGGAGGTAACTAATCAGTTTCCCCTGATACGTTAAAAATAATTCACCAAGAAAGATGGATTAAGGCATCTCAAGATACCATTGATGGATTGGTTAGATTAAAGATTGTTTAAAACAAAACCAACAACAAAATGAAACAACAATGACAAATAGATCCTCTGGGTTGCTCTGTGAGCCTGTTAGGCAAGTTATTTAATGTACAGTGATGGAAAGCTTCATTGAAAGGGTAGATGGGCCCAGGTTGTTAAGGTCATTGAGTACTGAATGCTACTGCTCCCTAGATACTTTTAGTAACCATAGCCTTTTGGAATGGTAAACATGGCACGATTATTTTACTAGGAAGATTTTAGGGGATTTTATTAGTTGTTCAATATTGACAACATTGCATTTAATCCATTGTTGTACCCAAATGTTGCTTAGGTAAGGCTCATCTCACCAAGATTCAATAAGCCCAGCCCTCTCCGAATCCTGCTCCCCTAATTTTTTCCTTAAAAACTTACACAGAAAAAAAAAAAAAAAAA
The DNA here is from genome assembly GCF_020740605.2 of Lemur catta. Taxonomy (NCBI): domain Eukaryota; kingdom Metazoa; phylum Chordata; class Mammalia; order Primates; family Lemuridae; genus Lemur; species Lemur catta. The sequence goes on along the minus strand of NC_059147.1, from coordinate 25,388,887 downwards.
AAAACCAGAAGATGTTTCCAATGCTTCTTGCCCAGAAAACTACTCTGGACATTAGATATTCTTGAGTTCTCTCTGGTCATCTGTTACATACACGAGCCAAAGATGGGCTTTACCTATAGCACCCTAGATTATTCCTTCACTGCAAATTGAGATCTGTTAGTTCACAAGCCTACTGCTCCTAGACTTGAAATTTAACATCACCACTTGTTTTAGAAATTACCCAAACAAAATAAATTGCCCAAACAAGTAGGTTTTTAGCCATTTAGAGACTGCCTACTTTGCATACTCCACAAAACCTCCTCCAGGGTCTGCTGATCATTAATAGGGGAAACCCCTGTGGTTAGAATACTCTAAGCCCTATACGACCCTTCAGAGCTCTCCGACATGGAGACATACTCCCTGTTCTGCTGCGTGACATCACTCAGACTGAGGAGCCCATCTCCCATCTCTCTCTCTCTCTCTCTGTCTCTCCCAAAAGTTTCCTTAACACTCTCTCTTTCTGGCCCCCTCACCATAAACTTCTGGATAACCCCATGCTGTGAACGATTCCCTCTGCATGCAATCATGTTCAAACCCTGCTCAGTGAAGCTTGTTGCATATAACTGCCTCTTGTCACCCTAGTTTTTCCTTGACCAGCCCCTACATCCCTCAAACACCCTAAGGCGTAATCTAAGCTTCTAGCCAGCGCCAATACCAGCGAGTTTATCATTAAGCTTGGAAGAGCTCAGGTTCTTTCAGTGTTGCTTGTCCATGGGATGATATTTCTCTCAAAGGTCATTTGAAAATAATGGTGGTAGGATGAGGCCACCCAAAAAGGAACCACAGGGACATTGCTCTGCACCATTTACCTAACTAAGGAGGGCTGGTGTTACATTTTGATATCTCTTGTCCCTTTTATAATATTTCTCTTTTAATCTTAAATATCTTTCAATGAATATTGTTCATCGGCACCATTATACATGAGACTTTGTATAATTACATAAATATAAATAAATATCTATCATAACTCAATGGTCAATAAGAAGGATGGATTGGAGAAGGGGTTAGACATCAAGACGGAGTGTTATTTGCAATCAAATCACAAAGATGTCATAGAAGGTGAATGTAGCCAGAACCAATGAAAATGTTCTGGGATCAAACCAGGACGCGGTGTGCAAAAGCTTTAACCTCCAATTTTTTTTTTTTTTTTTTTTCAGGCAAAAGAGCTTCTGTGCCCTCCTTAAGGGAAGGTTTTTATTTAGAAGAGTGATTTAATTCAACCTTTTAAGCCTAAGGTGGACCCTCGGGTGACAATCTAAAGCGTCCTCGATTGTTTAAAACACCATCACGCTACTAATTTACTACAGTAGGCTGCCTGAAGATTCTGCAGGAACATCTCTGCAACTGACAGATGGAGTGAACCAAAAGGTGGCTTTTTAGCTTTACCCACATGGACAGATTGAGCCAAAGTATCAAAATACAGGGATCTGAATGAATTCAGTGTCTCTAGACACTCAGATGAGTCATGCATAGGAAAAATAAACGCATTTCACCTTGCCACAAATGATTTTTAAAGACTCTGATACATGCAAAAGACTGATCATCACTTTTTCTTTTTTCGTTTTTTTTTTTTTTTGCACTTACCACATTATCCTCAGTCTCATTAATCATTTTTACCTGTATAGCATTTATTTATTTCCCAAAATGTCTTGTGAGTGACAAACTACAACTTAGGAATTTGTCCAAGGTTACATCTTATAAAAGCAAGATTCCAACCCCATGGCTTTCTAAATTCAAACACTGTTCGTGACCCAAGCACTTGGTCCCAATTTCCTGCTACTGTCTTTGACAGAGCATGTCATTCAGGGCTCTTGCTCCTGGTTGTACAAGCCCACCAAACCCACTCAAAAATGTAACATACGATGTTCCAATTGGGTGAGACTAAGACGACATCAAAAGGAAGGTCTCAGACAGTTACGTGGCCTTTTCTGTTTGTGATCAATTTGTACTTTCCTTGCCCCATTGATTCCCAGCTCTCTTCCACTCCTCACCCTCAGATACAGCCAACTCTTTCTCTATTCTGGATTCCTGTTTCCTCCTGCCCTGCTCTCTCTGTTCCGTTTCCCCTTTTATGATGCAAATCGCTCTCTTAAGCCCTCGGATAAAGGTAAACCTGTGACATAAAAAGTTGTATCTATAAATATAATGGTAGGAAAGAAGGAAGATAGGAAGAGAGAGGAGAGAAAGAAGGGAAGAGTGGAAGGAGGGAGGAAAGAAGAGAGAGAAGGAAGGAAGGAAGGAAGGAAGGAAGGAAGGAAGGAAGGAAGGAAGGAAGGGAGGGAGGGAGGGAGGGAGGGAGGGAGGGAGGGAGAGAGACTGAGCCTAGAATTGGCCATATGATCTAAAAATGTTATTGCAATTACAACATTGTATGGCTTTAGAGTCAATTTATTTTTCTATTGTTTTCTTTCTTGATAAAACACAAATTTTAATGTTTATGTTGGTGTAGGGGGAAAAAGCAGAATCTGTACCCTTTGTCTCATAAATGACATGATTGATTTAATGGATAATATTCCTTGTTCTCAGACAGTTGCAGTTTCTCCCTTTGTTGGCAGACTGGGAAATTCTGTTGCACTATTGGACTGAAGAGGACATGGGCTCAGGAATGTAGGTTGCAAAAAAAATGTTGTGTCTTGATAGTACCGGGCCACATGTGCTCTTGTTCCTGCCCCAACACACACATGTAGACACACGTGCATGCATGTGCACAAACACACCATAAACTATTTTGACTAAGAAAACCCTCACTCGCAAGTCTAATGTTTTTCAACTCATCTGTCTTAAGTAGAAAATATTAAGAAATCAAAGGACAGAATTTGTTTCTTGAGTTTTCTTAAAAGGGCAGACGGATGGGAGGGAGCAAAGAGAGAGAATCTCTTCACCATTTTTTAAACCTGAGTGAGGAGACTCCAAAGTGAACGAGTGTCTCGTTAATGAAGTGGTGGTAGGCACTGGAGCTTGAAATTATGGGTCACTTTTGATTAAATGTTGCTCACAGAAAATAATCCCTGGCTCTTGGTGGGATAGTCCCCGCTATCACATGCAAATATTTAAATGCTAGCACTTATTAAAACTAGCCTGAGCAATAGCTGAGAATCACCCTAGGGATGATCCAATTAAAAAAAGGAAGATGACCTACAATTCTCCTCAAAAGTAATTTATCCTTCACCAATTGGCCAGGTGGTTAATTTTTTTTTTTTTTTTTTGTATTTTCCTATGTTTGGGATGAGCAGTGTGGTTTAGAGGAAAAGATTACCAATGCTGGAATGCAAATATGATCTAAAGTGGATCATATATTAAACGTGATTTGGCATCAGTGAATTGATATCTCTCAACCTCTAGTTTCTCATCCTAGAATTAACATTAAAACACAGACCTGCAAAGATTTCTATGAGTATTAAATATGAAGATGTATGTAAAAGAATGAAGTCTCCTGCCTGGAATGCATTAGATGCTAAGTATGACTTGTTCTCTGTAATAATCTCAGTTTATACCAGCACCTGACGTGTGATAAGTACTCAATAAATGGTATCTACTATTATTACTGTGGCCATTATTTATTATTTTATTTATTTTAAAATTTTTCTAACACTACTATTCAACTGCTTTGTTCAGGATCAGACAACAGGTTGAAGATTTTTTATGAATGTAATTATCATACCCCTAAGAATAAATTGCCTTTGATCTTGATTCATTTTACTTTTACATATTTTTATTGATTTTTATATTGAAATTCTCCTTTCAATATATTTTAATCATAATCTTTGTTTATGGGACCAAAGACCCCAGCATCTGGTAATAAGTTGCTTATTAAAAGGTGACATGATTTTTTATTAGAAAATCATAAATCTTTTTTTGCCCTTAGCAGAGGCTAAATGAACGGATCATCTACATCAGGTTTTTACCTCATTATGAAGCTTATATGTGCAGCAATAAAATGGATTTTTTTCAGCCTTAAATTGTTAATATATGCTGGAAAACTGTATTGATTTAAATCCAGGGCTGACAGGATGCTCAGAGCACTGGGAGTAATGCATAGTGCAGCATCTTCTCAAAGAACTGGGCGCTGCAAGGCAGCTGCCTAATGCTCTTGTCCTTGTTTATTTCAGTGCACCTCCTACTGAGCTGGGATCTCACCTTAGGTGCTAGGTCCATTGACCCAAGGGAACATCCTTGAATAGAACACTTTTCTCTTGCTTCACACAATTGCAGCTCTACTCTTCAGTCTTTAATATCATTGATCCAAATGTTCCCCTGGCTAACTTCTAACGGTCTCTGAGGACCCACTCAGAAAGGCATTATTGCTTATGGGAAGTATTTTCTTAACTCTATAATGGGTTGGGTAGTCGTGTGCTATCCTCCACAGTTTTCTTCGCATTTTACTAACATTCATCAAACTGAATTTTTATTTTCAGTTTTCCATCTGTACTTTCCGCTGAAGTTGAACTTCCTTGAAGGCAAAGCTTATTTTTCATTCATTTTCATATTACTTCATATGTCTGGGGCAAATCTTTCAGCCTCTTTGGTACTTACTCTTTATATCTGGAAAATAAACTTCATGCTATTTGCTTCTGACAGCTTTGAGGTTTATGAAAACTTAGCTAAGGCAAGGGACATAAAATTGGTGTATTAACAATAAAATGCTGCACAGGTTAGAGGGGGATATATTTCAGTTCCTGTCCTAGAAAATGGACTCTCAATAAATGTCATTTGTTGACAATGCAAATTAAAACCTAAGCAACATGTGTTACCTAAGAAGGTCAGTTTCTACTCAGTTATTTAAATTCTATCAAGATCTTCTAGACCAAGCAATTCCACCCAATGGCCATGCATTTCTCTGCTCCACAAAAATTTTAGGAATAAAACAATTTTTCTGGTGGCCTATTGAGGCAGTAATTATTCAAAATTCAGAAGTTTCTTTTTAGCTTCCTTCTCAACAGTAAAGACTTTGGATCCATGAATTCTTCTTTCTATTTTTGCACAGATCATTGTTTTATTCGTTCATTCACTCATTCACCATTTACTGTGTAATAAGCAGATACTAGAAAAATATTTAAAGTTCTGGAATATCCAGAGTTCTACCGTTCAGTGGAGGAGATAGATAGAGAAACAAAATAAAGCAATGAAACATAAATCAGAACATCAAAACACACGCATACATGCACACACACACACACACACACACGGGTAGTAAAGACTCCAAGGTGGGTTCTCATTAGGTGGCATGTTGACAACAAAAGGGAGAATGGTTCAAAAATCATCATAGCAGAGGGTCAATGCAAGGTCTTAGGAAAAACAAGTTACTTGGGTTTAAAAAATGATTAGGAAGGTATAGGATAATTTTTTAGCGGGGAGAGGACAGGGACTCCAGACAGATATTTTCTTGCATGTAAAATTAAAGGTGGCAAGAGGGATTTCATGAGGCATTTAACATTTAGGGAAGTGTGTGTGTTTTAGAGAACCCAGGGCTTAGTGTTGGTAAGGAGATATTGTTTTGTGGCCAGATCAAGGAGAGCTCCTGCTACCCCTCTAAGTTGTCATCTGTAGCCTGTGAACAAAGGGGAGGCCTAGTGGTGTTATAGGAGCAAGCAACATGTTAGATCATGACTTGGTAAGGGTAGGGAGGGGCAATTGTGGGTCTAGAAGCAGATAAAGAAGCTAGCATACCTAGAACTTAAAGAACATGGACAAGAATCAGGGCTCCAGAAGGACTTTACATGAGGATGGTAATATATTAGTTTCAATACAAAATTATTAATTTTTCTATGCATTAAGTTTATGAATAAATTCTTTTATAAGCAAAATTTTACATCAGGAATTCATCTCTCATGCCAGCTATGATTATTTGGGGCTGGTTTCCTGTATCACTGCGTTAAGAAGGATTCTGAGGCTCTATCCAGGCTCCAAGCAAAAGAAAACTTGATCAAATGGTTATATATGTTATCATCAAGGTAAAGGCAATACTGACAAAATGAACCATATCTTTGATATCCATGTTTTCCATATACATTCAACATAATGAAACAAAGATGTTCATGTTTTAATTATGAAATAGGTATTCCAGAGTTCTAACAGGCAATTCCTCTCCTCTCTGCCCTACCTTCATTCTGCTTAACATACTGTCCAATTATCTCCTAGAGCATTTAGATCTCTGAATAATATAGCTTGAAAACCGTTCCAGTTAAAACACCCTTATCTCATAGCCGGAGAAACTATTCTCAATTGATGTAGCTACTACAGCTATTTTCATGAAGAATGTTCTCAAAATTAGGGTTAATGCTTTATTTTTTAACAGATTATTTTGCAATAACAAAGGACACAAGGTGAAAATTTCTCATCTCAATAGTTTTAAGAGCACAGCTTCTGACTAATGAAATAGCCTATGATTTCTAATGGGTTTAGAAGTCCATAGTCCATTCTTAGGTGAATAATATCATTTAAATATTTTCAGTAATTTTCCTTTAACAGGCTTTTAAACTTAATGTTTCTGCCTTGCTTCAGGACAACATCTTTTAATTGCTCTAAATTATCAGTGATGTCTGTAGCATTTTCACTGAACCTGGATTGATTTCAATTAACTTTCTCACGCTTTTGCATAAGAGCAGTCTTTTTCAATTTACCTAATTAGATCACACAACCTCTTGGAGCTGAGGAATGACAATCATTAAAAGGTTGAGAAAGGAGACAAAAGCAAGGTTGTTTACTGCCTAATGTCTCTGCTTTGGAGTTTTCAGTTGTGCTTGATCAAGAAAGACCATTGGCTAAGAATGAAGGTTACAGTTGAAATACACTATCCCACCAACAGAGCCCTTGGAATTCCCTGGGGACACATTTTAGCTGCACAGGAATGACCAAAAAGAAAAAAAAAAAAACAAAAAAAACTGCTTTAAAGTCTGTTCAAAAAACCCTGCACCAGTGCAAACATGATCCTTCTCCCAATTTCTTGTGCCTAAGCATTTGGTAGAAGTAATAGGTTACCAATGTCACCAGCCTCCAAGTGGAGGTTGTTCCAAGTTCTTGGTATTCCTCACAGGAAAAGAATTTCAGGATGCACCACGTAAGCCAAGGAAGGAAAAGCTTTATTGAAAGTGAACCTACACTCTCAGGAAGGAGAGAGGGCAGGCTCAAAAAGAGAGCAGCTGCACCCAGAGGAAGCGGTTTTAGATCTTTCGTAGTCTTAATAATTGATGGAAGGAATACTCAAGGCTAAGGGATTGGCTTTTACTAAGAATTTGGGTAGTAATTCCTAGAACTGGGTTCCCTCTCATTTTCGTACATTATATAGTTGTCTCACAACTGTCATGGAGATTTCAAAAAGAAATTTTAAAACCACAATGTAAATGAAATGCAATTAGCCAAAGTTCATGTAAGGTGGCAGAGAGAGCTGACAAGACAGTCGAAGCTATTTCTCGTCTGTGGCTGTCAGTTCCTCTACTTAGCTTCTGCTTAGGAGTTGTTTATTTTAAGACTTGCACCTGATCTTCAAGCCCCTGCATCCAGTCTCAGCCCTGTCTCCTAGTCTCCTACTCTTAACACCAACGTCTTCTGTACCAGTGGATACCACAGGAAGAAAACAGAAATCTGCTGGTGTTATTATTCAGAATTGTGGTTGGACGATAAGAGGTTTGGGGTGATAAAACATCAGAAAGCAATTGTGATAGGCAGAACAAAAACACAAGAGTCCCAGAACCTTGGAGGTCACAGAAATTGAATCTGCAAAATTTAAGGTGGGATAAAGTAAATGGTGTAGAACACAGAGTGCATTGGAAAAAAATTAAAAAAAGAAAAAGTGGGACAAGGACTAAGAAAGTTAACTTTTACTGGCATATCTGATAAATCCAAGAGAACCAACTGAAAAAAAATCACTGACATTTTAAAGGAACAAGATGACTAGTTGCAAAACTGCCATTAAAAAAATCACAGTTTCTTTAAAAGAAAAATTGAAAAATAATATAGTGGGGATAAAGAGATTCTACTTACTCTCCCATGAAAATGTAATATGTGTTATGATAAATCTTTAAAAATGTGTAAGATTTATATGGTGACAGAAAAGGACACTTGGATCTATAAAAAGTTAATCATTATTTGGAGGTAAAACTCAATATTTTAAAGAAATCAATTCTCCTGAAATTAATTTAAAAATTGCACACAATTGTAGAGTAAGTTATCAGTAGAACTTGACATTTCGAAATAGACTGGTAGATTGTAAATTATAAGCATGCAAGAATAGTGAGAAAGACTGAGAGAAATGAGGGAAGAACTCCCAATGTCAGCTAATAAAAGAAATATATTATATATAATACATACGTATGTATTATATGTGAATAATAATACATATGTATACTTCAATTCTTATATCAATAGTCAGATTAATCATGGATTTATTTTAATTAAAAATCTAAATAGTATTAAAATAATTGTGAATACTGTTCCATAATTACAAATGGAAAAGACATTTCTGAATAAGAAATAAATCCCTAAAGTTATTTAATAAGGACTGGTAACAGCTGCATCAAAATACAAAATTTGTTTTCAAAAGACAACCAGACAGAAAAATAAAGATGAAAAACTCGATAGGAAGTTGGGGAAAGCATGCCCATTTTTGTTGTTACCGTGAACTTATGAAAAGATATTTAGGCTAATTCAAAATTAAAGAAAGCAAATTTAAACTGAAAAACAAAATAACTTTTTTATAAAGGTAATCCTCTTCAGTGAAGGTGTGATGGGCACCAACATTATTTTGATGGACTCTAATATGTAGAAATACATTTAATAACCTCATCCAGATTATGAATTTCTGGCTTTTTTGTAAAGGCAAGAGACTATGCATTAGATTTCAAGGGCTGCCTTAGCAAAATACCACCAGTGAAGCAGTAACTGAAATGTATTTTCTCACATTTCTAGAGGCTGGAAGGCCAAGATCAAAGTGTCTGCACGTTAGGTTTCTTCTGAGGTCTCTCCTTGGTTTTTCTCTGTGTCCTCCCATATCTTTCCTCTGTGCACCTGCATCCCCAGTGTCTCTTTCAGTGTCTAAATTTCTCCTCCCATAAGGAGACCAGTTAGATTGGATTAGAGCCCACACTTTTGGCCTTGTTTTAAGTTAATCACCTCTTTGAAGATCCTGTCTTCAAATGCAATGACATTCTGTGGCACTGAATTGTTAGAGGGTAAGGGATACAAAATATAAATTTTAGGAGTACATACTCTGGTCTGTAATAGACTGTAAACAACCTGAATAGCCATCAATAAGTCATGACGCATCTCTACAAGAATACCATATTATAGCCATGAGAATAGTCTATTCCTTCTGACTTAAAACACTTCCCAAGATGCATTATTTTTTTTAAAGTTTATAAAAGTAAGATATGCTGATGTATTAAAAAGACAGAGTCTGACAAACAGACACACACACACACATACACACAAACACACTTGCTCTTAGATTATCACAGGAAGAATAGGATGACAGTGTTTACTCCTAGAAAGGGAGAGAGACATACCTCATGACCTAGGAATGGGAAGGGGACTATTTTACACTACTTATTATTTTTCAATGTAATGACCCACCTTCTAGCCACCATGTGCAAGCTATGGAATCATTTTTTTAACCATCCTCCCTTTTCCAGTGTCATTGGCTAAAATCCTGCCAATAGATAAATATTTATAATAAATACAACCAATCAAATAATTACCTTGTTCAAAATGCATTCTTCTAAAAAGGCAGAGAAACAAAAAAAATATCTAAGAGGAGTTATTCTAAGACTTTGTAGCCTGTGCCAAGAAAAAAAAAAATGATGGTGACGGCCTTAACTTAAAAATTGAATGCAGAAATAAAAAATAAATAAATGAATTTGTGGAAATCAGCAGCCCTAACACTCAAGCACTTTTTCTAAAGACCTTTGCAATGATATTGTTATAGTGTCAGCCTTCTGATATTTCAAGTAATTAAATCTCCTTCAGTAAAGTCATGCCCATGTAATATTGAACTCCATAGTAATGTCAGTCCTATTGATTCGCCAATGTGTTACTCCACTTGTGAGACTATATTCCGCTAGACTACACTACAGACACATTAAAACGAGTGGAATATTAAATTGACCATCACTCCATTACAGAATATGTTATCTGTCTCCATTGTAATGCAGTGCAGCTATCTTGAGGGGCCTGGAAAACTTTTTGGTATTGTTGGTAAGTTTTTGCTGTCTCTTTGATGTCGGTAGATATTTAATTTAATTATCAGGGTTGAATGAACTTGGTGCAGCTGAGTGATAGCTAACTACACTGTGGAACTGAAACAGTCCACAAACAAATTAGTTCTCCAGATGTGAAGACTTATAAATAATCACACAGGTGCTGTCGGTGGGTGGATGTGAAGGGAAGACAGGCATTGTGAACAATAATGGAATATTTTCTGAAATAGTGGGAAGGGAACTTGGATGCAGAGAAGAGTTTGGTTTTATGTTTTTCATTTACAAGAATACCCCTCAAACTATTTTCTGTCTTATCCCAATCTCTAACCAGTCATTAATTTTTCTGCATTCCACCTCTTACATATGTCTTATGTCCACTCTCTGATCCACCTTCCTGTGCCCTTGTTCAAGCCACCATATGTAAGCTATGGAAATAATGTTTTTAGCCATCCTCCCTTTTCCAGTCTCATCCACTAAAATCCTGCCAAGATATATAGTTATAATAAATATAAACAATCAAATAATTACCTTGTTCAAAATTATTCTGAGGCTACCTATTGGCTAAAGGAAAGAATCTTAACTCCTCTGATGGCTGTGCCAAGATACCACAATACGGTTCGTCTCTCTCCCTCCATTCTAATCCCCCTGAATTTCCTCTCTTATGCTTTGCACTCCAGCTACCCTGAAAGATTCCCAGTGCCATGAATGTGTCAAATATATCTCTGGTCTAGAGAGATTCCAAAGGAATTGTGTTTCAATGTTAAGTATCTAATGAATTTTCTCCTATAGGGAATAGTATTTTTATTCATTATTTTGTATTTTCTTATCTCTTAAATTTTTGCTGCAAATGAAATTAAAATTTCCATCCATTATTCATTTAAATAAGAAGTATTTATAATATTTTACATAAGAGTATCTTTCATAGAAAGAACCCTATACACAATAGCAGAGAGGATCTAGCTTGGATTAGCATCATCGTGCTGATAGCAACCTATAACTCACTCTCTTCTTTCCATACTGAATAGTTGCTGATGAGGCTGACAGCAGAGCCTTAGGATATGGGAAAACAGAGTGAAGAGATGGTTGTTTTAATTTTGGCCATAGTGACCGTGGTAGTTTCTTTGTTAGGGTCTGATTAGTGGTTTCTGCAGAAGATAAGAATTTTAATGTTGACTATACTACTGAATGAATTGCCTCCTTTGAAAAAGTTACTTTATCCCACTAAAACCCATAAACCTCATCTGAAAATAAAAGGGTGTGTGTGATAAGATTAGAATATTACAGATTAATAATGGTGGATGCTTACTAAGTAGCAATTCATTACTGAAAACGATTCTTAGCATAACTGTTTCTTTGAGTCAGGTGCAGTTTTAGCATACCCATTTTACAGATGAAAAAACTGAAGCCAGTGATCGTGTGGAATTTGTGCTAAGGAATTCTAATCTTGGAACCCGAATCTTCCTCTGAGAATACTTACCATATATTCTACGTTTCCTAAAACGATCTTGTTCAATTATTCTGATTCATTAGCCACAAAAATATCATACTTTTCATTGTGTCTTGATTTTTAACTTGTTCTTATTTTAAAAATAGGGTCTCTGCATATGCCTTTCTATATATGCGTAAGTAGCTATCGATTTCTTAGAAGTACCTATGCAAAAATGCCCATTTGAGGGGACTGATGACAAAGCTGTCACATTCCTTCTTTGTGTGTTCATAAATTTTGCTAACATCTGTTTTTAGCTAAACTGAGAAATAATTGATAACTGTATTAGCCAAATAGTGAAATAACAGAAGTATAAACATAACAACCCAGGTATGTATGTACATACATATATATATACATATATATATATATATATATATATATTTTTTTTTTTTTTTGAGACAGAGTCTCGCTTTGTTGCCCGGGCTAGAGTAAGTGCCGTGGCATCCGCCTAGCTCACAGCAACCTCAAACTCCTGGGCTCAAGCGATCCTACTGCCTCAGCCTCCCAGGTAGCTGGAACTCCAGGCATGTGCCACCATGCCCGGCTAATTTTTTCTATATATATTTTAGTTGGCCAGATAATTTCTTTCTATTTTTAATAGAGACGGGGTCTCGCTCTTGCTCAGGCTGGTCTCAAACTCCTGAGCTCAAACGATCCGCCCACCTCGGCCTCCCAGAGTGCTAGGATTACAGGCGTGAGCCACCGCACCCGGCCCCCAGGTATATTTTTGTCAGTAAAATGCAAAAATAAGTTTTTAAAGGCTTTGAACATTTTCAAGTACTATACATTATGCAAAAGAGAGTAATTTGCCATCAAGGAAGTGCAGGCAGCTAGATTTATGGTAGTACCAAGAAAACAAGCAGCAGAAATTAGAGTCTTCATTGAAGGTTTTCCAAAAAGATGGTTCTTCAATGGTTCCACTTCTGGTTCAGGACCTTCAAATATAGCTTTCCAGGAGTTAATTAGGAAAAACACATCTATTTTAATCAGACAAAAATGGTCCACTCCAAATGGTCTGAACCAACTTTGTTTGGCATTCAGAAGACATGGAACAAGTTGGTAAGGATGGTGAGGATGCTTAGTTACCAAGTCATTTGAGCAGTTGTCAGAGGAAGTAAACGTGTATGCCTTCAAGGGGAAGATAGAGGTGTTTGAGTGGACTCTGGAAAACACTAGAGCTAAAAAGAGTACTAATATCTGTGCCCTGAGTGGGAAATTTGATTAGGGCAGGGTTTTCAACCTTGGCATTGCTCACATTTTGGACCTTAGAAGATTCTCCGTCATGAAGTACCATCCAGCACATCTTAGGATGTCTAGCAGCAACCCTACTTCTACCTACTAAATGTCAACAGCAGTCCACCCCTAATTGTGACAATTCATTGTCCCATTTCCCTCACAGGGCAAAATGTCTCATAGTGTCTGTCAATTTAAAGACTCTATGATTTTGTAACTCCACTGTAATTCTGAAGTAACATATATTAACACGTCCAGTCTGGTATTATGTGCAGGAATTGTTTCAGTTAGTACTGGGTTTCCTGTACTACCCTCTCTTGGGTCTTTTAAAACACACTCCATAATACAGGCTGGCATTCATTTAATCCATTTGTAAAACTAAATTTCAAAAACAGGAAATTATCGATTCAGAACAGAATGTACTCTCTGTAATCCTTAACAAAGTAACACTAATATAATTAGCAATAAAAATGGGATGTGGGTAAAAAGTTTCAGAGTGCTAATTATCTTATTTGCATAAAAGGAAGTCAATCCATACTGCCTTAAACATGTGGGGAAAATAATGACTCTAACCTCTTAATGATTTTAATAATGTATTTTGTTAATTTCATAGTAATCTTTTAATAAATTGTATTCCCTAGTGTGAAAAAAATCTTAAATGTACCAATCCTTTTAGTTTTTCTTAAGTTTTTTTTAATCTTAAATTCAAGGAAAAGAAATGAAGTGCATTTATTTAGCATGTCAATACTAGCAGAAATAATTTGTTTTTACAGATATCTACCTAGTCATTTTGGCATCCATCCATGCATCTTCTTTTCTTTCTTTTTTTTTCCTTCTAACTATCCATCCATCATACATCTTTCTATTCATGTGTCCACCCATCCATCTATTCTTCCTTCCATTAATCTCTCTGTTTGTATATATAAACAGAACGGGGTCTGCTTCAGGACTACTTTGCAATGCTGTCATCAAATGTCAATACTAGTGTTTTCTGGGTTCCAGTATTTGGTGCTATCTGTTGTTTTCTTCTTTGTATATTACTTGAAATGTTAAATAAACCAATAATTTTAATAATATTAAAATTATTATACTTTAAGTAGGAAAACAGAGAAGATAGAAGAAAATAGTAGTTTATGTGATCTATTAAGAATCTAGATCACAAGTATTATTTTTTGTAAAATATGGAAAACAATATTGCTTAAAATAAGAAATACAGGTCTTATTTCTAAGTGGAATAAAATTTTTCTAAAGAAAATAGGAATGTTAAATATTTTGTGTGTCTCCCACAACATCCAACACAGTCCTGGACAGTGTAATGCATGATTCCATTTACATGAACTATCTAAAATAATCAAACTCATAGAAAGAGAGAGTAGCATGGTGGTTTTCAGTGGCTGGGAGGAAAAGAATTGGGGAGTTACTGTTCAACAGGTATAAAGTTTCACTTATACAGGATGAGTAATTTCTAGAGATCTGTTTTACAACATTGTGCGTATAGTTAACAATACAAGTACTGTTCACGTACAAGATTTGTTAAAAGCATAGATCTCATGTTAATTGTTCTTACCATAATAAAAAAATAAACAAATATAATATTAACATTCATGCTAACAGACATGCATGTCTCGTGACATGCATTGTGAAGAAATATTTTTTCTTTTTCTCTTTTTCTTTTATGGTAGCAATGGATCAGGCTCTGTGAGTGACCTATAAATGAATAAATTTGGGAAAATAGCATATCATTCTCTGTGCTGCATTACCTAATAGTCATCATGTCTATGCAGGGTCTGAATGAGTTCTTTGAACAGTTGCCAACCTCTCAGTCTTGGAGCTGAACAGCTTGTCCCTAGTTTAAAGACACCTCACTGGGACACCTGTGTGGATGCTACCCTTTCCCTCTTTGCTGCTACAACTCTCTAATAATGTGGAGATTTCCCTAGGCTAGCTCAGCAAATTCTGCTCATTTAAAAAACATCAATCTCTTGGCTGGATTTACCTTCCCTTCAATGACTATAATTTGATTATTTTCATGCTGTGAAATGATAGATGGAACATTCAGAGGGGTACTGTGATTCTGAGGACAGTGGAAGACTCTAATGGTCCTGTCTTTGTCTGATATGAGAAAACTATTAATTAGCTTGCTGTCTTTTCTATTTTGGTTTCTTTCTTTGAATTAATGAGAAGCTTAAAAATGGTAAACGGATTCAACATCTGTATCTAGGCTCGGTCTGGAGGGTTCGATCGCTTTTTATTAACATTATGGAAGGCAGTATTGTGTTATGGGCAAGGCAAGGGAAAAGACTGGACATCAAATAAACGTAGATTACATCTGGTCCTACCTCTAGCAGTGTGCCCTTGCTGTGTGACCTTGGGCAAAGCACTTGGCCTCTTTAAACCCAGTTTCTGTAGCAACAAATCAAAAGCAACTATACCACTTGCCTCACAATATAGTTTTGAAGATTAAGTTAGATAACATGCGTACAGCATTCAGAACAGCGCCTTCCACAGCGTGGCCCTCAATTAATACTAGCCATCATTTTTTCTGTCTTTTTGTGGGCATCACCATCCTATACAGGTGAATTATGGGAGGACATCAAAACTCAGGCTATATATAAACATCCTTGAATGTGTGTTCCTTCCACTTGGCAGTAGATATCCTCTTTCCCTGTTTCCCTATCAGCTGGCTGCTCCCAGCTGAGTCAGCCTCTTACTTCTTAGAGCTAGTGCCATGCCTGGTGCTAAATACTAGGTTATTTGGTTGTCCAGCTTGCAGGTTTTGCAGAAATATTTATTCACATACATAAATCCTAGTATGTATCGTTTAATGCAAAATGCAGAGCTCTCCAAATCCATCACATCTGATCTATCCAAAGTCAACCAGTATCCACTGTGCCGTCATCTGTATGTCTCTTAATAAAATCTTTCATAAGTTGAAAGACAGTTATTAACATTGCTCAGTTTCTTTTACAGGCTAATGACTCCTCTCACATATTGTTTCCCTATTGCACTAATTATTGTGGTTTTTTTTGGAAATTATACTTATTGCGTTCTCATGCAACTATATCTTTTGTAAGATTGATTAATCTTGATGTTCTTTGAGATCACGAGCATTATTTGTGATTGTCCCTGAGTCACCTATGACAGTGTCTGGCTTATCAGAGATGCTAAATAAATGATAGCTTAATATATTGGAGTTGAAATAAACCTAACTATAAAGATCTTAAAAATCCCAAGCCTTGGGGTTTTAATCGAATCTACCACTTTCCTCTAGACTCTATGTTTTTCATAGTGTAAATAAAGAAAAGACACTGAATACACATTTTATTTGCAGAGGAAATTGACACGACTATGTGTATAATTGGTCTTGTCCAAAAAATTCCATGGGTGTGATTCGCCATGAGTAGTAAAGATCCTCTTGCCATAGGAAATAAAATACAATTGTTGCACCATAGAATTCTTGAGCAGGAAGGTACCTACAACTTTGACTTTTCTGACATTTGTCATGCTAACAGGTATCAGAATAAAGGACTGTTGGGTCAAAGTGTATTTCTATGGGGCCCAAGAATTTACATTTTAACACTCTCCCTCAGTATAAATTGGATAACTACTTGTTTTGTTCAACACACTCATGATAAAAATTAAGAAGAGAATGAGATCCGGGAAAAAGATGTTTAGTGGAGATTGCCTTCCCTAATGTCTTTATTCTCAGCATGATTTGTACAGAATGTGGCCAATGGGAATCATAAAATCATTCCGTCTTGTCATGTCAATTTCTTACTGTGAACTGATTCTGTCAGCCCACATGGGCTGCACCCCAAATGCCAGGAAAGACTTCTCAGCCAGCCCTTGCTAGGATGTCAAGTAAATAACCAAATCCAGCATTATACAATTAACAGGTCTTGCCTTGTCTTTGAATCAATGTGTCTTTAAGGGAAAGATACACACACTTTCTCTCTCACACACACAAAAAAAACCAACTTAGAGTATGAAAATAAAAAATAATTTGTTAGGGAGTTATATCTTTTCTTTATCAGTCAAACCACTTTGCTCATAAATCTTTGGATAATTGGCTCTGTTGTGTCCTAACTCCATGAAACCGGGCTCTCAGCAGAGAAGCTTTATACAATGTGATCTCCCTGAGGATATTTCTCTGAGTACTGCTCTTACATTTTCTCAAAAATTTTCTGCTTAAAAATAATTATAAGACCTGACTGCTAGTCAGAAAATGTGGCCTTGAACTGCTCATCATGAAATCACGGTAAAAGGACAGCTCTTTTGATTGCAAGATTAAAACAACTAACCATAAACTGATGCATAGCAAATATATTAATATATTTCAGACCCAGACTTTTTTCCATACCTGTCTCTAATAAATCTAAACATTCATTGTCTCCCCTCCAATACCCTGAGCTAAGGCATGCACCTGGCCAAACCATTGCCTCTCCCTCACCCCCTGCCTGGCATCAAGTTTTCCTGGTTCTACCTTCTTCGTGATTATTGAGTCAAACCTTTCCTTTACTTCTTGACATATTGCTCTAGTTTAATTCCTTTTTTTATTTCAGCTTAATTATTACTAAATCCTCAAGGTGGGCTCTTTCCCTTCAAATCATTCTCTCCTTTTTTGGCAGAGTCTTCTACCAGAAACACATGTGTGATCTGTTTGTCTTCTTTCCTCTCTTCTCACTTTATTCATTTTTTCTTTCTTTCCGAGCTCCCTATAACTTTAAACGTAAAGTTGAACCTTCTCATTTCTATTGAGGTGAATTCCACGTAACATAAAATGAACCATTTTACAGTGAACAACTTAGTGACATTTAGTGCATTCACAGTGCTGTGCAATCACCGTTTCTATCTGGTTCCAAAATATTTTAATCCCCCCAAGTGGAAACCTCATACCCATTAAGTAGTCACTCCCCATTACTCCCCTTCTCTTAGCCTCTAGCAAATGTAACTGGATTTCTGTATCTATATATGGATATTTCCTACTAATAGAACTATATAATACTGTATATGACTATAGCTTATCTCACTTAGCATAATATTTTTGAACATCAGCTACACTGAAACAGGTATCAGTATATCATTCCTTTTTTATGGCTGAGTAATATTCCAGTATATGTACACACCTCAATGTGTTTATGTATTTATCTGTTCATAAACATTTAAGTTTTTTCTCCTTTTTTGGCTATTGTGAGTAGTGCAGCTATGGATATATCTGTATAGATATTTATTTGAATCCCTGTTTTTAATTTCTTTTTTAGTATATACCTAGGGGTGGAATTGATGGGTTACATGGTAATTTTGTGCATATCTGTTTTCCAGAGAAGCTGAACCATTTTACATTCTAACCAGCAATATACAAATGTTCCAATATCTCCACCTTTTCCTCAATACTTGCTATTGTTTTAACTATAACCATTCTAATTTCTATGAAGTGGTAGCCCTTGAGGTTTTGATTTGCATTTCCCTAATGACTACTGTGGTTGAGCATCTTTCCATCAAACTTCCCGCTTTCATCGCAGTATCTTTAGGCTCTTCCCCTGTCCAACTCTCTGACTCATCTCTCATTTCTCCCCTAGACTCTGCACAATATTTTCTTTTCCTATCTAATTGTAGTTTCCTCAATGGGCCATGTTTTCCTGTGCCGCCATGCACATGTTGTTTCCTCTGCCTGTGATATATTTGCATATTTTTCTTATGGCAGCTATTAATTCTTTAAAAGTTATTTCAGGTAGCAATTTACATTACAGGTTCCTCTTCAGGTTTGTATTCATTTTCTTTCTATAATTTATGACATTACCCTCTAGTTAATTATGCCATGTTACATATGCTACTTTGCCTTGGTTTTGTTATATCTTTCTTTACTTCTTCCTCTGTTAGATTTTAAACTCTAAAAAGAAAAATCATTGTCTTTTTTTTATATAGGCTCACTTTCTAAATTCAATCCAAGCATGGTCATTTTTAACACTCAAGTGTTCTACCCATTTCTTATAGAATGTCCACAATCTGAACATGGCTTAAAGTAGACTGAATGTTCTGGCTTAAATCCCCTACCTTTTCCCACCTGTATCCTATTTCCATTTCTTTCTCTGTTCTTTCTTTCTCTCTCTCTCTCTCTCTCTCTCTCTCTCTCTCTCTCTCTTCTCATCATTTTCCAGTCCTTCTCCTTTCTTTCCTCTCATCTCACCTCTTACTGTTGTTATCTCACTCAGTGGTTCTCTCTTTCTTTCTGTCTCTTTCCCTGTCTCCCCTTTCTTCCCTCTCTCCCTTCTCCACCTCCCTTTATCTCCTTCTTCCTCTTACTCTGTCTCTCCCTTCCCCGACCTCTGTCTCCCCTTTCTTACTCTTCTCTTCCCCCTCCCTTTAGTCTTCCTTTCCCTCCCCTTCCCTTTTCTCTTTCTCTTCCTTCTTCCCTTTTCTTCCACTTTCTTTCTTTCCATCTCTCCCTCTCCTTCCCACCCTCTCCCTCCCTCTGTCTCCCTACCTCTTTTTCTCCACTCTCTCCCTCCCTCCCCCCATCTCTCCCTCTAAATCTATTTAGTATTGCTGATAAAGGAATACTTGAGGGTGGGCAATTTATATTTAAAAAATAATGGTTTATTTGGCTCAGGATTCTCATGTCTGGAAAAGTTCAAGATTGGGTATCTGTATCTGGCAAGGGCCTCAAGCTGCTTCCATTCATGGTGAAGGGCAGCTGGCATGTGCAGAGATTACCTGGCAAGACAGAAAGCAAGAGAGAGAGGCAGGAAGTGCCAGGCTCTTTTTAACCACCAGTTCTCCTTGCAGGAACTAACAGACAGAGAGAACTCACTTATTACCACAAGAATGGCATCAAGCCATCCGAGAGGGACCTCATGACCCAAACACCTGGCACCAGGCCCCACCTCCAACACTGGGGATTAAATCTCTGTATGAGGTTTGGGAGAACAAATATCCCAATTCTAGCACAGTCTCTCTCCCTCTCCCTCCCTCTTCCTCCTGTCTCCCCCTCCCTCTTCCTCTCCCTCTCTTTCTCCTAATCATTCTCATGCTCACTCCCTCTCCAGCCCG
Source organism: Lemur catta (assembly GCF_020740605.2). Taxonomy (NCBI): domain Eukaryota; kingdom Metazoa; phylum Chordata; class Mammalia; order Primates; family Lemuridae; genus Lemur; species Lemur catta. The sequence continues at coordinate 25,368,886 of NC_059147.1, read as the reverse complement.
CTCTCCTGCACAGGCTCCATTCCTCTGAGTTCCCCCAATGCCCTCTGCTCCTCTCTGTCATTCCCTCTGCTGTCATTTCCTGAACTCAGAAGCCCTCCCCAATTCTATCTCTTACACCGTTAACTTTTGATCATCCTGTACGTCTCACAGTGTGCTTGCTACCTCAGGGATGCCTCTCCTGATCCTCTGCACTAAATTAATTCACTTTTAATATTCCCTCTCATAGTCCCGAAATGATTCAATTTCTTTTTAAGATCCTCTCTTGAGAAAAAGCTAAAAGGCAGTCTGCAGCCAAATTGCAAAGAGCAATACAGTTTTCTCCCCTACCAGGCAAATGGATCGTGGGATCCAGGGCACAGTACGTGACACACTGAAATACAACAATAATCAAATGATATAATGTGACTCAAATGTGTTCTGCAAAGGCATAATGTGTAATACAAATGTCATGCATTGCTGTTATTATCTCCTGATTCCATTCATCAGATTACTCTTCCCAAGTACAGAAGTAAAGCAGTGTCTCCACGATGGCAGTATTGGGGATACGCTATTAACTCAATAATAAGGTTAAAATCCTAATTTCTATTCACTTGGCCTCTATTAAACCTATCACCAACTATTTGTAGAGGCTTCTAAAGAGAAATGAAAAGAAACATGTAGTTATTGAAGACAGAGTTAAAGGTTTATTACATCAGTGATACCATAGAAATAGCTTTTGAAAAACGCTCACTTTTGTCAAAAAAGTCATTCATTGAGCTTACGGCATCTTTATGATACACAAAATAAGAAGCCCTGGTAGAAACTACAAAGCAAACAATACAAAAGAGCCTTGTACCAAGGATCTGGAAAGCAGTGACTTAAAAACAGACAGAGAAGACCACGGGTCACATTCAGGTTACCATACCTCCTCCCGTGGTCAAGCCACCCAGTTGCCAACAACAGCAGCCACAGGGAATGAGGTCGGAGCTGTCTGTAAGCATGCTACTGCGTCAGGGAGTTCTTCCACAGACTCCGTAGCCTCCCTCCAAATTATTTAGTCTCTGTACTGGATATTCCTTCCTCACCTCTCAGAAGGTACATTAGAAGGGGACAAAAATCAAAATAAAACATCATGTGCTTTTGCCCCTTAAGCAGGTAATTTCGAGTTTGTTTATTTTTTTCATGATAGTCTATCAGTTCCCTCCAACAAGCAATACTCTCCTCTCAGTGAGGATGGCTGTAGAAACTTACAGGACATCACATGGAATAAACACTTACACTAATTATGTTCTGGCCACCTACAGAAGGAGACAGGCTTGTCTCTTGCACTGGGAGGGTGCAGATATCTCTGTTGGTGATAACAATTTCAATGCTATTTAAACCTCACCGTAAGCCTGGAGGGTAGAGATTTATCTGTTTTCATAAAGTGATTTAAATGAGCTTCAGAGAGGTTACACAATAGCACAGGGTCTGCACACTTTCTGTCTAACTCTTAAGCCCAAGCTTGCCATAGCAGTGAGTCCAGATAAAGTTTTGATGCATTTCATTGGTTGAACAAATTCTGAGGTGATTATTCTGAAAAGGATTGTGAATCTTTAAAGTGATAGCAGGAATTTCAAAAGAAAAAAGGGGCCGACAGGGGTCTTTGGCTATGGATTTCTTTTCTGGCCCACTGCCACATACAGCTAAGACATTAAAGGAAGTAAGCAAGACAGAATAAACATGTTATATTCCGCTGAAGAAAACAACCAAAAATACACTTAAACTACAAAAATCACTTTACTTTCCAAAAGTATATTGTTTGAGGCATTATCACTAATGGCATTTCACCTTGGAGAAAGTTCCAGACCAGTCTTCGTTTCTCGCTATCACTTGGAGGCTCCTTTGGAAAGAGTGACTGGCTTGGATTTAATGCCTAGGAAAGCGTTTCTCAGGCTAAATTTCATTTTAAAAAGATAACTTGCCAACAATTCACCAAAAGACTTGAGTTGGTTTCTCTTTCATGTGGCCATGAAATGTTCAATTGTGGGGGTGGGAAACTTCACTTCAACTTTTTCGATCCCTTACAAAACACATAAATGCAAAACCGGGTGGCTGAGGATACTTTTTTTATTGGATTAAAACAATGCAAACTGTACACTGTGTCTAAATGTTTAATATAAACATTGACACTGAATATATTTGCAGATCAACAGCTGCTCAAACAAAAGCAGCGAATCTAATGGATTGCATAGCTGAAGCCCCCAATCAGAATGGAGTTCACATTCACCACTAAAAGGCTTATTCAACTGCATTTTGTGTACTGGCCTTTGTGACAAAATGATTATCTACTTTTAATCACCTTCCAAGAAGTAATCAAAGCAAAGTTACTTAGTGCATGTTTCCAGACCACATGAATGCAGGGCAATTAATTTTATTTTCCAAACAAAATCCAGTTAGTACTAGTGAAATGCAATGATGCTTTACTCTCTTAATGCCATTATGCTGTATGTGCCCATTTCAATTGAACATATACAAAGACATCCCAATTGCATCTGATCTTTCTATTCCTGTTGTATTTCATTTGAGGGCACCTGCAGACCCTGGGGGATTATGGATTGAACATCCTCTTTTTTGAGCAATCAAGAACGCCATGACCTACATTGATTTATGACTTTGCAGGAATTTGAATCTTAGTTGAGGATGCTGGTGTGTGGGAGTCAATCATTTAGTATAGGTATGTATCCCAATTCACCTATATGACACTTTACTATTCACTCACGGTGCACAGAGTAACCTTTGCAAAGTAATGAGAATTGAGGTTTTTCGTAGAAAATGTGTGCCAAAGGTCAGTGCCCGTCATACAAGTCAGGAGAAAATAAAGACATCTTCATAAGTAATGGGACTCCAACAAGAAACAGAAGCAACCCTCCTCTTTATCACCTCTACAAGAGGGGGAATTATAAACTATTGTCATATTCATTAAGTTGGTTATTCCTGAAGGTCCTAGAGTATATACCCCATAAACAAAAAAGCTGTAATAAATGTGATTAAACGAAGGTATGATTATTTAGCTGCCTATAACATTTCCTTTGAGGAAGATTTATGAATTTGGCTATTCTCATGGCTTAGTCAAAAGAGGAGATTAAGTTAGACTGTTGTAGAAGATGCAATGCATGAACTCTTTTGGGTCCTCTGAGTGCCTTTTAAGTACTAAGACTTAATATGTTAGAAGTGACTAATCTTATTTACTTGGGTTTCACCTATGTTGCCTCTTTTTCTGAATACAGGCAACTTGTAGCCAAAACCAATTTGCTATTTAATATTTTATCTCCTTTTCTTTTTTTTATTTGCTGTAAGAACAAAGTACTTTCTTAGAGTAATACCAATAAAAATAGTTATTTTTAGTAATAAACATATACAACATTATGATGCCTTTCTTCTTATCTTGGGAAATAAGAAATTCCAAAGCTGCTCTGATACTGGAGTTCTTATCTTCATGGCCTTGTATTATTTTGAGAAAATATTTATATAAATAGTTTTATAACTGCTATATTTTCATGGTAGGTTCCCATGTTTGCTTCTAACCTATTTTTATAATACTGACAAAATATATCAACTAGACTCCTGGCATATTATTTTTTTAACATGAAATCTCCCAGTCCACACATTTTAATGACCACTTAATGTCCACTCTCAAGGATTCAAACAGTTTGATGTTGTTGATTTGCTTTGTTTTAAATTAAAATCAATTTCTTTAAATGATTTAAGTGCAAATGCCATCAATTCTAAAATAAAGGGAGGCTAGGAAACTATCATTTATTATGTGCCTGGTCACTTTTTGGAACTGTGTCAAATGTATCACACTGTTATCTCAAATAACCTTCCCAATAAATCTGGGATGTGAAGAAGGAAATTAAGATTTAGGGAGGAATTCTGTTGTTAACCTGTAAGTGCCAAAATTGGAAACAATGAATGTATATGAAAGCAAAGAAAAAAATAATAATATGGGGATTTGTGAATAAGGTGAGTGGTTGCTGAGGGTACAAGACCCAAATGTTTTATTCCCTGCCCTTTGCAGTGGTGGCCTTGTGGATTGTCACTGATTGAGGACAATTGATGCCAAGCCATGCCTACACACGCAAGGGACTTTGAATACCATTTCCAGCCAAATTCAACTCCAGCTCTGCCTTATCTCTTAAAGAATAGGCCTATTACTGTTGGCCACCTCTTGACTGCCAATATCTAGAAGCTCTGCTCCCAAAGGCTTGGCTTCTGCCCAATAGGCACATGCTATGGAGAGCAACCAATACTGTTTCAGGGGTCACTGCACATTGCTATTCTAAGTAAATGCCCGCTACTGAGTTTTTATAGCATTTTATGTCTAGTCAGATCCTTGTCTAGACATGGCCACAAGAAAAGAAGCAATGTTTCAATAGGTATTTATAGACATTATTAATTCATTCTTTGAAGCACTCACAAATATTGAAATTGATATGATGTAGCAGGCATTTTTCTAGACTTTGAGCTATAGTGGTGAGTGAGATAAACTTGCTGCACCCCAATAACCTGTATATAGATAAGTGATTTTGAAACTATTCTCCTTAGAGTATTAGAGGTTCAGCAAAACACCTCCACATTTATCCACTGCTTTTTCATTTATAAATATTAATCAATTTGAATATACAACAAATAAAAATAAAGACAAATTGAGCTACATCTATGAGATGGAAAATTATGTAGTCATGAATAGTGCTCACAAAATTTTTATAACAACACATGAATTTTTTGCATTAAGTTAAAATTATAAAAGCATAATTATATATATAGATATATATATACATATATGGTATATTATCGAATATAAAACATATGCATAAAAGAAAATTATACCTAAGTTATATAAAATTATTAACATTGTGTTTTTCTGTGATGGATTAATAATTTCTGATTATTTTTCTGAATTTTTCAAATTCCTAAAATAATTGTGTATTTATTTTCTGGGAAAAAAAAAAAAAAAACCAAAACACCTCTTTTAGAAATAGACTACTCTGCCTTCTTGGTGGTGTATATCACCTCTCGCTATTTTTAATAAGCCCCACCCACATCACTATGTATGTTTTAGTTAGACACATAGCCAGGCAGACATTATCGTTATGATGGAAATACAGAAACTTATCTGTGGCCAAAACAGAACAGACAGCATTCACAATAGCAGTTGGAGAAATGTCTTTTTTTAGGAAATGTGTGAATTTCATTACTTTCAAGCAGTTAAGTACTCCTCAAATAAGACACAAGCACTATTTAGGCTAGTTCTTTTAAAACATGACTGAAACAATGAAGAAATGACCGAAAGTCATCAACCTATTAAGAAAGGAGAACAACCCCCCCCCCCGCCGTGAACTTGGCAAAGCTCATCAACTCAAGACACACTGGACAGGAAACAATACAAGTAGAGCCCACCAGATTGCAGAAGGCCATTTTCCATGCACTGGTTCTGTGGCAGAGACCAAGGGTAAGATATTGACAGCAGTAAACCATTTCTTTCCTCTGGTCGGTCATATAGTTTAACAGTGAATAAACATGATTTCAAAGATTTCCTTAAGATGGGGCAAGTTTGATCTTCTGTTAAGGTAATACAGGAGATAATAATAGATGTAATAAGAGAAGTATGCTGAAGCATGCTTAAGGACAACGTACTGCCTGGTAAAAATGAAGTTTCACTCCCTTATAATTGGAAATAGAATTCCTGAGATTTGACCAAAGCACCAATCACCTTTTATTTCCTCAAGCTCTGCTGTCACTGTATATAAACCCAATGATGGAAATAATAGCTTTCTGAAGGATCGCACATAGATAGAGCCATTCGGAAGTACTACAAGGAGAAAACAGAGGAGGGATAGCTGTGAAGCACTTCAGATGTCTTTAGAGATTTATACTTATAAGACATTGCTCTAGATAAAGAATACAAACTTATTATTCCCAATTCTTCTTTTGTCATAATTTTCAGATGTGCTTTAATTATTCTAGATTTTGAAGAGATATTTGATAACATCTTGAAGTAAATCTTCTTTCATGATAAAATTAATGGTAATAACATTGTGTCGAGGTTTTATATGGTTTCATTCTTGTCATTCTCACAACAATTCTTTGAAGTGTACATTGTGTTTTAAAGAAAAATGTCATCCAAAAAGATAACTTGAGTATCAAGAACATCTCACTTGAAGGTCTTGCAGGTGAAATATGAAACCAGTTGCTGCCAACTTTAAGTTTAACAGGCTTTCAGCCATATCATTTGCCAAGAGACATGCTTAAATGTGTGCTGGGAGAATAGTTAATTTATTTTAAAATGAACTCTCATGTATTAACTTTTCATATATCATAACATATTTTAACTGCCATTTTAGTTTTAACTCTCTAAATTCATCAAATAATCAGTGCCTTACACACTCAAGCCAACTGTAGACTGAATATTGAGGAAATTGTCTCTCTCAAGGATAATTTACATGGTTTCTCTAAAGAATTACATACCACAAAATCACATCTAAAGTCAAGTTTTCACTGATTACAGAAATGGGTACCTAAAGAAACAAATGCTATTGCTTGGTTTATAGGAAAACCAAAATAAAGTAAACCTAACTAGAAGAGGTGATTTAGGAGGTATTAGGTTATAACAATATTCTGAATGTTGAATCAGTAGCACAAGTCTGAAATTTAGCTTTACCACTAATTGGGCATACTCAGAGAAGTCAGCTAAACTCTTTGAGCTTCAGTTTCTACATGTGAAAATTAGGGGTAATCGTGGCCAACTTGCAAGATTGTTATAAATGAAAAAATATATATCAGAATAAGTGACTCACAGTAGGTGCCAAAGTTGTGTTAATAAAATAATCCGTACAAAGTTTAACAAGAAATTCATGAAAATCTTTCTTAATTATGGCTTTCTAAGTTCTATTTATTCAACATGTTTCTGTTGACTGTCTGCATTTGCCAGGGTCTCAGTCGGTCAGGCTGCCGTATACCTGTGCAAAATACCACACACTGAGTGACTTAAACAACAGAAATGTATTTCTTAAACTGGAGGCTGAAAGTCCAGGATCAAGATGTCAGCAGGTTTGGGCTCTACTTAGATATCTTTCTTTGACTTGTAGATGGCTGCCTTTTGGCCATGCCTTCCCATTGTCTTTTCTCTGTGTAAAGACATCCCTGATTTCTCTTCCTTTCCTTATTAAGACCCCAGTTCTATTGGATGAAAACCCATCCATATGACCTCATTTAACCTTCATTACCTCTTGAAAGGCCTTATCTCCAAAAATAGTTACATCTGAGTTATTAGGAGTCAAGACTTCAAGATATTAATTTGGTGGTGGTGGTGGGGAGGAAACACTTAAGTCCATAACATCAAGCACTGGGTGAGGGGATTGAATAAAACTGTGCACAAAACAGATGAGTTGCCTGCCCTTGTGGAATTTCAATCTGGTGTGGGTACGTATGAATCAAAAGGATAAAATAATACAATGTGATGAGTTGACTTTAGGGAAATTACTGGATGAGTGAAAGCAGAAAGGTGGAGTATTTTATCCAGATATGCAGGTCAAGAAAAGATAACCAGGGGATTTCTTCTAAATTGACAACTGGTATAAAAGTAGAAGTCAGTCTTGTGAAGGTCAAAGAGGTAAAGCACATTGTAGGAAAGGTGGCAAGGTGAGCAGAGCCCTAACTTTGAAAATGTGCATGTGAAGAATGTACTTGAAGCTGAATGGTAGGGGAAAGAGGACAGGGAAAAGGCATAAAAAGAGTATGCAGAAATAAATGCATGTGACACAGTCATAATGGGCTTTGCAAGCTAAATCAGAGCTTTTAACTTTATTCTAAGGGCACTGAGAACCCTATAAAAATGTATTAGATAAGAGAGAGACATTAGCAAGTTTGTATTTTAGGAAGATTTATGATATAGAAAATGAACTGGGACTAGCGAGACACAAAAAGTGAAATCAGAATCCAATTATGACATTGTTCTAATAGTCCAATCAAGATGGCCTGGAACATGGAAAAACCAAAAGAGATGGAAAAAGTTGATAAATTTGTGAGCTGCTTGTGGGGCAGGATTCATAATTGGATTATATGGGAGGGATCACAGTCTGCAGAGGAGACTGAGATGCCTGACAAGCTTCTTCCTTGAGTAATGAGTGGGTAATAGCAGTATTGCTTGGAAGAGAGAACTAAAATGAATGTCAGGTTTTAGAGAGAAAGGATGAGTTCAGCATTCACTGTATCGCTTTTAGATGGACATCTAATTGGAGGTCTCAAAGAAGCAGCAGGCTCTACAGGTCTGGCTTCTGCTTCTTGCTAACTTGCATTTTACTAGATCATCTTAAACCAAATTCAGCTCTATTATTTCTAAGATAAAATGTAGTTTATGGCATATATCAACTCTTTTCTCTCTCTTTTATAAGACACAACTAATAACTACTAGCTTTCTTTTGGCTCCTTTGGAGAAATTATGGGTTATAAGAAGTAACTGGATTGGCCCTTTTGAGCTTATTTCATTGACAATCTGCAGACACGAGTTCAGTTCAGCTTAAAATATGTCATGGGCCAGTGCATTTAGTAAATTGTGTAAATTCGTACTGAAAGATACAAAGAGGCAACCCATGAAAATTTATGTAGGGAAACCTTGTTTGTTGTTTTTAGGGCACTTGAAAAAAATCCAAAGCCATGAATTTCCAAATGCTACAACAGAAAAACAATCATTTAAGAACATAATTTTACTTAACAACAACAACAAAAAAATACAATAAGCTTGTTTAAAAAATTGTCAAAGTATTTGAATAGACATTTCTCTAAAGATAGACAAATGGTCAATAAATGCATGAAAAGATGTTCAACATCACTAATCATTAGGGAAAGGTAAATCAAAACTACAGTGAGATATCACTGCACATCATTAAGATGGCTATTATTAAATTAATGAAAAAACAAGTGATGGTAAAAATGTGAAGAAACTGAAACCTTTGTGCATTGTTGGAGGGAATGTAAAATGGGACAGTGGCTGTGAAATGACATAGCAGTTCCTCAAAAAATTATATATAGAATTACAATATGTTCCAGCAATTCCACTTCTGGGTGTATACCAAAAAAAAAAAAAAATTAAAATCAGGAACTCCAGTACATATTTGTATGCCCTTGTTCATAGCAGCATTATTTGCATTAACCAAAAAATGTAAACAATGCAAATGTTCCTTGTCAACAGATGAGTGGATGAACAAAATGAGGTGTATGCACACAGCAGAATATTATTCAACCTTAAAAAGAAATGAGATTGTGACATATGTTACAACATGAATAAGCCTGAAAGACATCATGCTGAGTGAAATAAGCCAGTCACAAAAAGACGGATACTGTACCATTCCACTTACATGAGTCACCTAAAGCAGTCAGAATTATAAAGACAGAAATTAGAATGGTGGTTGCCAGACTCTGGGGAGGAAGAATGAGAAGTTATTGTTTAATGGGTACAGAGTTTTAGTTTTACAAGATAGAAGTGTTCTGGAGATGGATGATGGCAATGGCTACACAACAATGTGAGTGTACTTACAGCCACCAAATTATACACTTAAAAATGTCTAAAATGAAAAATTTTATTTTAGGTATTTTTTTTTACAATTACAAAAATAAAAAAAAAATTTTATCGTACTTTTTTTTACTTATGGATTACATTAAAAGCAAAAGTTTCAATTTGTCATAGCAAAAGTATATGGTGTCAATACTCCATTACAAAATCAGCAATAGTGAATGCTATCAATAAATAAGAAGGTCACATTATCCTACAAATTGTTTATGTGACACATGCACAACAAAAACAGCATTGTGCAACAAATGTCAACTTTATAGCACAGATGGGGAGCTCCAAACCCTGAGATCTTCTTCCTGTCCCCACTAACAGAAGTGCAACAATTACATGCTGAGATTAGAATTTACTGGGACTTGAGTATAGGAAAAAAAGAATAAAATAAAAGTCAATTTATAAGTAGTATTGTTTTAACTCCATAATTTATATAAATATTTCAGAGCATATTTAGAAAAAGCCCCTTGGTAATGAGTTCCAATACATCAAAGCAGAAACAAACACATATGTTCACAGTGTCTGGGAGAATAATACAAATAAATTATTACAAAATGAGAAAAAGATTGATTGGGTTGATACTCTCTGGAGCTGCTATTTCTTTTTGGTTAATTCCATTTATTACATGAAGTTGCTTGAAACTCCTTAAAAGTCTGTTTAATATTAGCTTGTCAAATATTGTCATAAATGTTTTAAAGTTTGATTATTGCTTTCTTCAGATCCATAACCTTGTTTTAATAACCTACATATATTCACATCCACTTAGCAGACACATTACATTGTGTCATTAAGTTACACAATAAGTATAATTGCTTTACTTCCTACTGATTCTCTCCTAGGTCTAAGTCATCAGAAAAGAACATTCTCTCAGAGCCTTATCATCTGAAAGCCCACTGGCATTTCAAGGGATCAGGCAAGGTAAGAGTCTTTATATCTCTCCCAATTATTTATCACCTAGCTCCAGGCAGGTGTGGGTTTTTTTTTTTGGAGACACTCTGTCAATCTGACTTGAATCAGGATAAAACTTCAGAGCTCACTCTCAGTTGTAGGGTACCAAATGGCCAAGGAGCTGCACACTCCAATTAGGATATAAATGAGATTTCTAGATCTAAATTTGCACATTAAAAAGTAAACTCAGATTTTAAAAACTCATCTCTTGATTAGAATACTCCAATCCCCCGGGATTCACTCCTTTGTTCTACCTCCTGCTTTTTTTGGACATCTGGCCATGCCCATACTCACAAACTCTTAACACCTCCTCAAGAGACCAAAGGGAAAACATAATGTAAAACTGGAACTATTGTTCTGATCTTTAGTTACAGTGAGAGATTAGATTTGATATGAACAAAACTTAAAACTGTTATCAAAAATTATAGTTTGAGGGTATCAGTCATTTCAGTTACCTTGATATCCCACACCACCACCTGTACACACATATACCTTACTGCCTCTAAGTGTTTTTCAAAAAAAATCAAATTTAATCAAAACAATTTCACTCACTATTTATTACTTTTTAAAAGCAATCTTTCCAGTAAATACCTAGTAGTGGGATTGCTGGAGCAAATGGTAGGTCTACTTTTAGTTCCTTGATGTATCTCCAAACTACTTTCCATAAAGGTGGCATTTACCGAAAGGAAAAAGATATTTGATAAAAAAGACACTTGCACTTGAATGTTTATAGCATCATAAATCACAGTCACAAAGATGTGGAATCAATCCAAGTGCTCATCAATACATAAGTAGATTAATAAAATGTGGTATATGTATACCATGGATCACTACTGAGCCATAAAAAAATGGCGATCTTGTATCTTTTGTAACAACCTGGATGGAAATGGAGGCCATTTTTCTTAGTGAAGTATCAAGAGAATGAAAAAACAAACACCACAGGTACTCAGTACTAAATTGGAACTAATTAATCAGCACTTATGTGCACATATGGAAGTAAAATTCAAGGGAAATTAAGTAGGTGGGAGGGGAGAGGAGGGAATGGGTAAATTCGCAGCTAATGGGAACAATGCACACTAACTCACTGGAGGGCATACTTACAACTTTGACTCAAACTGTACAAAAGCAAATTATACAATCAAAATGTATGTACTCACATAAAATTCTGAAATAAAAAAAGCAATCTTTCCTTTTATGTATAAATTGTCCCCACAAAACACATGAACTATCATCATGGGAATAAATAACAGTGGTGGTAGGGGGGTAAAATAAGAATATTAGTGGATTCCGTAGTCATTGTATCAGATAGAGTAACCTAGCTTGATACTCAGGAGGCCCGTGCAGAGCTATGTGACTTTGGACAAGTCATTTAAACTCTCTCAGTCTCAATTCCATTATTTTTAAAAGTTGAAACTACAAATATTAATATTTCCCAAATCGTTTCTTCCATTCAGTGCAGTAAGAGGTCTATACAATGTTTGAATACATAAGACATAGACTGACCTCTCAACCAGGTAGCAGTCTAGACTTGGAGCTCATCAAATTCAAATGCGCATAATACCCCTGGGTAACTTGCTATACATAAATATTTCTGCAGAACACAAAGAAACCCAGGACATAGAGATGGTTGATACAGCTGATTTGTCTTTCTAAATAAATCTTTGACGTCTTTTATTCATTAAATAATTTGTTGTGGTCAATGTGTTCTGACAAAGAATACATCATGTGATATGAAATATATCTGTATTTGGTCTTCCTTCCATTTTCCTGACTTACAGTTCCTGAAATCCTTAGAATCTCAGGAGTGATGAGTGTCTTTTGTATGCTAATGAGATAACTGGTGGTGATGGTCCTTACATAGCTTCAGAATGTGAGCTGGTCACTAGAAAGACCAAAGCATGATTAGAGAGCACCCCCACCCCCTAACCTCCAGAAAGGGGAAAAGGGGCTGAAAGTGGAATTGATCACCAATGGCCAATGATATCATCAATCATACCTACAAAATGAATTCTTCATAAAAACCCAAAAGGACTACATCTCAGTGGAATTCCTGATAGCTGAACACATGGAGGTTCCTAGAGGGTGGTGCACACAGAGATGGCACGGAAGCTCCATGCCCCTTTCCCCATACTTCACCCTATATATCTCTTTCATCTGCCTATTCATCCGTGTCCTTTATAATATCCTTTAGAATAAACCAGGAAATGGAAGTAAGTGTTTCCCTGAGTTCTGTGAGCCTCTCTCTAGCAAATTAATGAAACCCAAGGGGGTGGGCTTGTGGGAAAGTCGATATACATACAGCACAGGTTAAAACTCGAGGCTTGCAACTGGCATCTGAAGTGGCGGACAGTCTTGTGGGACTGATCCTTCAACCTTTGGGATCTGATGCTATCTCACAGTAGGTAGTGTGAGAATTGAATTGAATTCGAGGACACCCAGCTGGTATCCTCCAGAGAATCTGCTGTAGAATTGATTGATTGATGGTGGGGAGAAATCCCCACACATTTTGGTGACTGGGGCTCACAGAAGTGTGCTGTGGTGAAAAATAGTGTGCTTTACTCCATAGTCAGACTCGGCAATGATAGGTAAGCCCTCTTCTACATTGCCATCAAGTTGAAAAGCTTCATTTAAGCATTTCATGCTTTACTTGAAACTGGACAGTTTCTCATTTTGTCATAGCCACATGCTCACCATATGCAACAATGGTCCACACTGGTGATCACTCTAACTGAAAAGGGTGATTTTAATTTTTGTCTTCTTCAGAGATTTTTCTTTCTGTGGATGCATCCCTTATTTATGTATATTTTTCTCCCCAAATTATAAATCTGGTCTTAGTATTTCTTTTGTGGAAGTCCCATAGTTACTACCCAGTTATTCCTACAATGTTTTCCAAACTTTGGCTAGGGAGATTCCTCAGGGAGTGCCAGCTAAGAAAGTGGTTGGTCAGATTTCTACCCCAGCCCCATAAGTAGAAAGCCACCAGGTCATTAAATATGAAATGTCCTATTTCAAATCAAAAGTGAAGTGTATTATATCTCAAACAAGAAGGCAATAAACTATTGACACAGTTTCGCCACCTTAACGGTAGCTTGTTTAGGCCAGCAGTGAAGAAGCCTGGAGAGCCAGTGGCAATCAAATTGCAAAAGACGTTTTCCACAGCTTGTTGAGAATTGGATATTTTTCCTTGCAAGAAGTGGTCCAAGGTCTGGAAGAAATGGTAGTCAGGTGGTGTAAGATTTGGTGAATACAGTGGTTGATGAAGCGTTTCCAAGTCTAGCTGCTATAGTTTAAGCAGTGTTGCTTGTGAGACATGTGATCGAGCTTCCTCTTGCAAGGGGATTGATTGGCCTGTCCCTATTGAATAATCTTGGCTGCTTAATTGCAAGCATCCTCATCATTTCATCCAGTTGGTTGCAGTAGACATCTGCTGCAATCAACTGACCAGGTTTCATGAAACTGAAACGGAGAATACCAGCACTGGGCCACCAAAGAGACACCAGTAGCTTTTTTGGATGTATATTCAGTTTTGGACTGTGTTTCAGCATTTCATCTTCACCCAACCAATTAAAATCACCCAACCATTGTGCCAAACGCTTGTGATTGTCAAAAGAAGTCCATTTTTCATCACACATAACAATATGGTGTAGAAATGGTTCACCTTTTTGTTGTGACGGCAAAGAAAGGCAAACTCTGAGACAATTTATCTGCTGACACTCGTTTAATTCATGTGGAACCCATCTACCCAGCTTCTTTACCTTGCCTATTTGTTTCAAATGATCCAATGTTGTTGGAATAGTAACATCAAACCTTGCCGCTAATTCATGTATAGGTTGAGATGGATTTGCTTCCACTACAACTTTCAGCTCATCGTTGTCCACTTTGGTTTCAGGTTGCCCACATGGCTCATTTTCAAGATTAAACTCACCAGAACGAAACTTGATTATTTTTCATAAACAGCACTAAAGTAACATTTACTAAAATACAACTTTATTGCAGGGTACATAATTCCCTACCCCCATCACGACTGCCAATGAACTTAAATTTTACAAAACTTTCTATTTTAGGGGATCAAATTTAACAAAAATAACTCTTAAATGTCCTAAGTTCAGATACAATTATATTTAAAATGATGAAATATGAAGATAACAACACTCTGTTTACTCGTTAGTTTAAATTCTGCAGGCTGTTTTTTCTTCACAAAAAAGAAAAAGAAAAAAACTTAAGTCATTATTGCTTCCCACTGGCTGTATTTACTTAATTTCATGCACTTAATATTTTACATCCTTGGTATTCACTATAATTAGCTGAACAAGATGCCTGAAATAATGCATTTTAATAAAAATGGTTATATAAAAGTGCTTTTTAAAATTAATTGACAGCCTAATATAGCATTTCTCAAACTGTGTTGCTAGACGTGTTATTAAAGACACCCTATGGTTTAAAAACAGAAGTTTGGAAAATGCTGAATTACACTAAGTCAACTGGTTATTCAATGGTGAGATTTTTTTTTTAGAAAATATTGGTGTGTAGGAATCCTAAATAAGGATGTACAAGGCAGCATTTATGAAACAATTTTGATTGTGCATGGTCTCTTTCTCCTTAGTTTTTAATTTGTAATGCTCTATGTATATGTGTACCAGGTAGTAATTACTTATTTATTTTTTTCTAACTAATTGGAAAATGAAACCTAAATTGTGCATTTGGATTAAGTGAAGGCAAACTGGGAGTACACAGACTTTGAGAACTGATATTGTAGAAATACCTGCTCTACTACTTATTAATTTTGTGAAGCTGGGAAATCAAACACTCAAAATATGAATAAGAAAACGACATCAAAAGACTTCTCTGAGATTGCATGAAACTATGTACTTACTGAGTGTTAATTTTTCCCCTTACTAGCTACCACCTATTCAAGTTTAATGGTTATAAGAAGAAAACAGCCTATTTTATATATTCTGCTATAGACTTTAATCTGAAATCTGTTTCCTCTGAGAAGAGCAGTTAATAATATGCATCAAGGAAGAAATGTATAAGCTCTAAGTCTTACCTAAGGGTATCTTAAGAGGAAAATGGTTTTTTATGAGACTGTATCCCCTCATGCTTTTATGGGATAAATATAGTTTTCTATTCCAAATGTCTTTTGGATGGATTTGATATTCAAATAAATATTAATATAATTCACATACAATGCACATTTTTGAAGGTTATGGGAAAAATTCAAGGGAAAACTTTTTTAGGATAATTCTCAAATGAGTTTATTGTCATAGAATGTATTTTCCTTCTCACTTAGATAACAGATTTCTCAAAATGAAGAACAATTCTCACTTACGTTTTTAAAATATTTCTTATTCTATGGCACGTAATGTATGTAAAAGTTATGAAATAGATATACCGGCTATTTGACCTATTATGGATTTTATGTATTCATAAACTTTTTAAGATTTTAGTTGAATTAATTCACAGATTAATTCAGCATTCTACCCAATATGCTAGAGATGAAAATGTAGTCTTTATAGACCCCTGAATGTACTCACTTATTTGAGGATTTTATATGGCTATTGAACAAATCAACATATATTCAGTTATTTATATTATTACCAGCCTTGATTTATTTTAAGTGGGGGAGAAGCAAACAGAATTGCCAGGTGCTAGTCACTGTGTCATTCTATGCACAGATATTATTTTACCATCAGAGAAACCCTGCTGAGGATCAGTATGCTCATTTTATATTCAAGATAACTAAAGCTTAGAAAGGTTAAGGAAAATCACTGGTTATGCAATAATTAAGTGGTGGTCTGGATCTATTTGCCATCTACAGCCTTGTTTCTTTTCAAAGCCAGACTGCTGTCCGTTGTGACCTTATCAAGATGCCCTGAGTCTCTGTCTTTTCTCTGTTTTCAAAGTTCATGTTTAAAGCCTCTTTGACCTGCTTTACTGAGATTCTTCTCATTTTGTTTTAAAAAATTCCTTTTAATTGATACTCATTATAATCCTCCTTTTCCTTCCTTTGACTTAACATTAACGCCTTTCAGTGACAGGCAGACCTCAGAAACACACGCCCATGACCTTGCTGGTTGAATCCTGCGTGTGTATGATATTCACAATGATTTAAAAATTGACCTAAATAAATGTATCCTGTTCACACCTGCTCCCCTAAGGACACTGATTTCTTTCTGGAGTTTCTGCACTCCCAAGGAGACATAACCAGAGGTTGGGCTGTTTGGGAAGGCATCCTGCAGTGGCACATCTGAAGACAGAGATAGCAGAGACAAAAGCCGGGAGAATATAGGTGAAGGTCACTGCAAGACAAATTTTCAAGTCCACATCTAAAAATTTGCAAACTTAAGAGATTTTCCATTCTATTCAGGAAACGTGCCTTGAAATTTTGACATACGTCAGATAGTATATAAGGAGAAGATTAAAAATCAGGGAATGAAACTAATACATCTTAGGTACTAAACACATGCTAAATGTTGAAATAGATATAGCCCATTTAAGACTTACGTACTCTCTCTATAGATATATAGATCTAGATATATAAATGCCTATTGTGATGCTTAATATTTTGAGTCATCTTGGGACTACAGGGTGTCCAGAGATTTAGTCATACATTATTCTGGGTGTGTCCATGAGGGTGTTTCTGAATGAGATTAACATTTACATTGATTACCTTTGAGTAAAGCAGATTCACCTCCCTGATGTAGGTAGGCTGAAAATGTAAATAGAAAAAAAAGACTGACCCTCCCACAAGTAAGAGGCCTGCCAGATCCCTTCAAGCTGGGACACTGTTTTTTTTTTTTTTTCCTCTTTTTTCCACATTTTTTTATTGTGGCAAAATACACATAACATTTACCATCTTAGCTATTTTAAAGGTACAGTTCAATGGTATTAAATATAATCATAATGTTGTGCAACCATCACCAATATGAATCTCCATAACTCTTTTCATCTTCTAAAACTAAAATTTATACTCATGAAACAATAATTCCTCTTTCCCTTCACCCCCCTTCAGCCTCCCGATGACCCTCACCTTTTGACGTCTGTCTCTATGAGTCTGATTGCTCTAAGTATGTCAGGTAAGTGGAATCATACAGTATTTGTCTTTTTGTGATTGGCTTATGTCACTTAGCATAACGTCCTCAAGGTTCATCCATGCTGTAGCTTGTGTCAGCATTTTCCATCTCTTTCTGCCTTTAGATCTAAAATAAGTCTCTTGTAGAGAGCATATAGTTGAATCACTTTTTAAAATCCACTCTGAAAATCTCTTTCTTTTGATTGGAGATTTTAATCCATTTATGTTTAAAGTAATTACTAATAAGAAGAGATTATTGTCATTATGCTGTTTGTTTTTTATAGACCTTATAGCTTTTTGTTGTCCTTCCTTTCTTGAATGTCTGTTTTCCTTGTGGTTGTTTGATTTTTTATAATGAAACATTTAAATTTCTTCCTCGTTTCCTTTTGTATATATTTTACAGCTGTTTTCTTTGTGATTACCATGGAGATTATAATTAACATCCTTAAAGGATAAAACTCTGATTTGAATTTATACCATTTTAAATTTAACAAGGAAAAAATGTTACATTATAAACATGTTCAGTTGTCTTAAAAATCATATTTTTGTATATTGTGTACCTAAAACCATAAACTAACAATTATTTTAAATACATTAGTCTCTTAAATAACATAGAACACAAACTGTGGTGTTATGAACCAGAGTTACAATAATATTAATTCTGTAATATGTTATCTCAAATCATGTTTTTTTTAAAAAGTACAGTTACAAGCCATTTTTACAATAATGCTAGCTTTTATAATTCCCCACTTATTTACCTTCATTGAGATATTTATTCTTTTATATGGTTTCAAGTTACTGTCTAGCATCTTTTCATTTTGCACTGCAGGACTTTCTTAAGCATTTCTTGCAAGGTGGATCTAATGGTAATAAACTCCCTTTTTTTTTTTATTTGGCCACATATAGGATTTTTAGTTGATTTTTTTTCCTTTTAACATGTTCAAAATATGGACTCACTGCTTTTGGACCTCCAGAGTTTCTGTTGAAAAATCTTCTGATAATCTTATTGAGAATCCCCTATACTTGACAAGTTGTTTCTCTCTACCTGCTTTCAAATCCCCTTATTGTCTTTTTCTTTCAAAAGTTTGATTATAGTGTGTCTAGGTATGGCTTTCATTGAGTTCATTTTGCTTAGAAGTTTTTGAGCTTATTGGATGTTTATATTCATGTCATTCATTACATTTGGGAAGTTTTACATCATTTCTTTAAATATTGTCCTTACCTTCTTTTTCTATTCTCCTTCTGGGACTCCCACAAAGCATAACTTGCTCTTCCTGGTGGTATCCTATCCCTTAGGCTCTGTTCACTTTTCTTCAGTTTCTTTTTCTGTTCCTCAGACTCAATCATTTCCCTTGTTCTATCTTCAAAATCACTGATTCTTTCTTCTACCTGCTCAAATTTGCCTTTGGATCCTTGTAGTAAAATTTTCATTCCAGTTACTGTCTTTTTCAGCTCCAGAATTTCTTTTTGGTTTCTTTTAAGGTGTTCTATCTCTTTGTTAATATTCTCATTTGGATTATACATCATTTTCTTTTGTTTATACATCATTTTCTTATTGTTCTTCATGTCTTTCTTTAGATTTTTGAGCTTCTTTAAGATAGTTGCTTTAGAGTCTTTTCTTTTCCTGCCTCGAGTTTTTTTCAGGAACAGTTTCTGTTATTTAAGTTTGTACAGCAGTGGAAGAATGATTGAAGCATTGATAAATACATCATTTCTGAACCATGATAAGAAACATCAGTAAAGAGATAAAGGAACTCCCTAAATATCTGACTGGTGGATTTCTACGATTTGTTGCATAGCAAATGTTGGCTGCCAATTTCCCAATCTGGTTGCAGTTCTTGGAAGGTTCTGACACTTTCAGACAATAAGTAAACCTAACGTTCAATATTGTTTTGCTCTTTTGTTTTTTTTCCCCGCATCTGCAGATTTAGCTTAGCATTCATAATATATACCCATGACCCTCTTTAAAGGAGACAATGTTTATGTGTAAAGACTTCAGGGATTCTTTCTAGTCCGAAACTTCCTATTTTTTTTAACTGTTCTCTTAACCCTGCCATGAATTACATCCTGTATTTCAGGAATTGGCTGATGGCCCTTTTCTTTTATCTGGTCTCCCTTCTTATTTAAAGGCTTTGACGTTGATGTTTTAGGAGAGAATCTCTTTGGTTTTCTGACACTACCTTTATCCCTGAATGCTGCAGGTTCTTTCAGAAATAGGCTGCTCCTCTACCAACTCAGTGTCCAGACCCTATCAGAGTTCTTTGGCTGCCTAGGAGAAGTTGTGGGTTTCTATGGGTTTCTAATTGTTTCAATGTGAAGTGAGGAGAGGCTGAGCCAGCAACTCAAAGCTACTTAGATGCCATCTAAAACTGGAAATAATCCCAATGGAAGGTTTCTGAGGAGAGGAGTGAATGATTGGTGTTATACTTAAAGATACTAAAAACTGAGCTGCAATGTATGAAAAGTTTTAAAGGGGAACTGGATTTGAGAGAAATATTTAAAAATTGCTATAAAACTTCTAGCCAGAGATAATGAAGGCCTGAAATAGGGTAGTGCTTGTGACAACAGAAAAACTGTCACTATGTGGCTTTTGACTTAAAGCCAGGCAAAGAAACAAGTTGGAAGAAATTCTGTGGTCTTTAGACAACTTGAAAAGAAGATGGTGAGCAATTTCCTTAAACATGGTAGTTTTACTTTCTTTATTACCTTCTTTAAGGGGAAAAAATGAAGATGGAAAATAATATTGCCTACATAAAGAAAATTGTGGTTATTAAATCAAATGATATATTGAAAAGAACCTGGCATACAGTAGATAAGAGATAAATTTTAGAGCTCTTTCATGTCATTTTTAGAACTATTTATTTATACTCAACCAGTTGTACTTGGCTGTTTTTATGTTTATCTACCCACTGAGTTAAAACAAATCTTGCTGTTGTCTTAATTTTATTAAGCTGAATAAATAGTGTTGCTCTCTTGCTTTGTTACCTTGTCCTTGCATCAGAAATAAATGATGAACATCACTATCTCTGGGACCCATGAGTATCATCTTTGTTTCTCAGAGTGGTACATCTTTCCCATGTATGTTTGCAAGCTGATATGTCTCACTAAGATAACTCAATGTGAGCTGCAGAATTTGTATCATAGTATCACCGAGGCTTCCTATCATTTGCCATGGCTGAAACAACCTGACATGAAATATAACACTATAACATGTCAGGTGGAAAATTTAAACATTGCTTTTTCCCAAGGAAGAATAGAATCTTTATATTTTAAACCACACTGTTTCAACAGGGGGGAAAAGTTATGATATGGTATTGATTCTTCCAGGGAGCTGAGTTAGCGAAAATCCCTTTCTACTTAAGGATTGTTCATTTCCCTCTTTTGACACAAGAACAATCCTAAACAAGTTGTTTCATGGCTAACTAAAATCCTTTAAAATCACTGACAAAACATCTTAGGAAAGCATTTCGGTATGCACCAAACCAATACAACCATTGTTTACAAATGTCTTGCTAATTTCTGCTTTCACATTTTCCTGGTAAAGTTGCTGTAGTCAAGAGAGTACAGTCCTTTACAACTTGCAAACCCCTCTCCTTCCAATTTGAACTAGAGAAAAGTACATTTATAATTAGACTCGAGGATTAAAAAGCAAATAAGTAACTCTGCAAGAAATCTGAGTTGTAGATGATGCATTAGTCTCCCTGAAGTGATGAGTCTGGAGTAATCATATGATCTAAAGAGATCACCTAGCAAAAACTAGCATCTTTTCTGTGTCTTTCTTTCCCTTTCTCTTTCTTTATTTTGCACTTTATCATTATTTTCTTCTCTCTCTCTCACTGACTCTTCAACTATCTTATTTATTAAACGTTCTCCTTAACTTAAACAAAATAGGCTTTGTTCCACTTAATAAAAGTATTTATCAAATATACATTTGGTCTTTCTAAGAGGTGACGTTCTGGTTGACCTACTGTCAATCTGTCTTTCTATTGATGATTTCTTTTCTTATCTCAATAGTCGTTGGAGGTAAATGAAGTAGAAATAATCATAAAATGATGTGGAGGACAATGATAACAATAATCTTGAAGATACAGATAACTAACATAGTATTTATTATCCACTACAAATGGTGTTAAATATTCCCCACAGGATATAAAGGAAAAAAAACCCCACAAGTCTATGGTAGGTACATTTAAATGTCCTATTTCCCCATGAGGAGATTGAGGTTAATACAAATCAAATTATTCTCCTGAATTACTCAGTTTGTTAGCAGCAGAACCAAAATGCAGACCTTAACTATTCTGAATTGCAAATCCCACATGCCTACCCCACATGTTGTACTGTCTTAAAGATGGACTTACGCCATAACATAGGACTTGTAGGATTAGCCAAATTCTGATTAATGAGGACAGACCCAGGGGGCCTTTAAGCACACTTATTGCTGTTTCCTAGTGGTTCTGCTTTTATAAAGGCCCATATGCAATTTGAGTTCATTCTCATTCTTTGGATTATTGGGTGTTTGGATAGTTGGATGCTTGGACTCCACAGGTGGAAGCTGATGGAACACAGTGCTGTAATTAATGGACATAGATGGGTTGAAGTGGAAACTACATTGCTTAGAGATATTACGACAACATCATAGCAGAATGGATAAGAAAATGAATTTTCAGTTGGACATTTGTGGGTTTTAGAATATAATCCATATTATACTGTTTATGTGACTTTAAACAAGTCAGCATGCCTCAGTTTCTTCATTACACACTGACATTTGTTCTGTTACTCTCTCAGACTTGTGAGGTTTAAATTATACTCTGTATATTACGTAGTGTCATAAAAAAAATCCCACAGTTCCTATTTAGCTATTTTCCTTTATCTGTGGAGTATTGCTCTTTTCTTAGTCACTGTGGGGAAACTGAGCCAAATCAGTTTATCAATAACAAAAAGAGACAAAACAGACACTATTGTTGATAAATCGGTCTAAATTTAGTGACTTCTCCTTTCTAAATTCAAAAATATTGAAGACTTATGCAAGGTGGTAAATATTAATATTCTTCCTGTTCTAGCGTAAGACCTTGGAACCAGATTGCATTTTGAGGGAACTTTTTGAGATGCTGCTCTGCTGTTAAGATTGAAAACCTGTGTATGCATGCAATGCCATGTTTGGGATGGTTAGAGTTTTACACCCTGGTGGGAAATTATAGCAGCATATTCTGTGTTCTAATTATTCCTTTGAATTTGCTCAAGTCACTAAAGCTGAAGAATATAGTCTTGAGTAGTGGCCAAGAATAAGTTCAATCATAGGAAGAGGAGCATGGTATTTAAATACAACGCTATGTTGATGTTGTTCCTACTGCATGGAGTGCCTGGAGTGCCTTGTCCACTTGCAACACATTAAATTATCCTTCAAGATGCAGTTCAAATTCACCACCTTCCCTGGGCTTCCTTCCCCTAATCCCTCCCATCAGCATAGAAATATGTAGTAACGTGACTCTGTAACTGAAAATAATCTTGAATAATGGTAAATATTTATTGAGTACTTTATTTTACGGTATTGTGCTACTTCTTAATATGCCTTGTTTCATTAACCTTACAAGAATGCTATACTGAAGATGTGATTGCTATCCCTATTTCACCGATGAGGAAATGCAGGTTTCAAGATGTCATGGAGTTTTCCCAAGGTTACAAAGCTAGTCTCAGGTTCTCCTCAGAGAAGACAGATGTGCTTTACCCACTGGATATACAAACTAGGCTGATTCCAGAATATTAATGAAGTCAATTAATCTTTTTATTATAACCTCCCCGATTCTCCAGAAATGTTTGTCCAATACAGAATATTAATAAATAATTAAAATGCAATATACTGAATAATTAAACCCACAAAGGCCTGATTTATCTTTAATGCTTTTAATGATATTTTTAAAAAGGGAAAGTTTTGATAACATATGTTTGGGGCAGCATATGAAGAGATGAACAAGCTGTTCCTTCCTATTGTTTATTCTTAGAGCCTGCTGGTGGGGAAGCAAAATGCCAAGGACAGTGATACTGCTGGTACGATTGCTGAGTGCATATGTTTGGGGGTATATTACATTTTTCTTCCTCTGCTAAGTTTTATTTTTGTTCCCTGTTCAAAAGTCCAGTTCTCAGTTGTGCCTTTTTTGAAAGAAAACATATTTTAAAAAATTTAAGTGTTTTTTTTTTAAATGTATGGAGAGTTCACTAGGTTTATACTTTTAAAGTTCTTCACCACCAAGTTCAAAGGAATGGAAGTTGTGGCTTCCAGAATGCATAGCATGCATCTTGCCTAAAGGAATTATCCTAGCAACACGATACAAAACTAAACCAAAACTAAATGAGCTATCAAGCCACAAAAAGACAAAGAAGAAACTTAAATGTATATTATGAAAGGAAAGAAGCCAGTCTACAAAGGCTACATATAGTATAATTCCATCTGTATAATATTCTAGAAAAGGTATAAATATGGAGACAGCAAAATGATCAGTAGAGTGGGGGTTAAATACAGAGCACAGGAAATTCTTCGGGCAATGAAACTCTTTTGTACGGCAGCAGTCCCCAACCTTTTTGGCACCAGGGACTGATTTCATGGAAGACAATTGTTCCACAGACGGGAGCTGGGGAGGGAGGATGGTTTTGGGATGATTCAAGTGCATTATATTTATTGTGTAGTAAAACCTTTCTACTAATGATAATCTGTATTTGCAGCAACTCCCCAGCGCTAGCGTCACCACCTCAGATCATCATGCATTAGATTCTCATAAGGAGCGCACAAGCTAGATCCCTCACGTGTGCTGTTTACAGTAGGGTTCCTGCTCCTATGAGAATCTAGCGCCCCTGCTGACCTGACAGGAGGCGGAGCTTATGCAGTGCTACTAGCGATGAGGAGCAGCTGTAAATACAGATGAAGCTTTGATTGCTCACCCACCGCTCACCTCCTGCTGTGCGGTCCCATTCCTAACAGTCCGTGGCCTGGGAAGGGGGGACCTCAGCAGTATAGTATTATAAGTGGGGTGTTCAGGAAAGTCCTCTTTAAATTATAACATTTAAGCTGAGTTCTAGATTGAAAATCTAGATAAGACAGTCTCAGAAATCAAGCCTGCAGAGGTCAGCCACAGCCCCACCCCTACAACACAAAACAGGGCGGGGGAAGTTGGGGGCATGAATCTGAGTACTAAGAAGCATTGGCCTCTCAAGCTGTCTTATCTTAAAAAGATGCCAGCCTAATCTGCTTCTCTCCTTTTCCATACCTTTGAGTCCCATCATTCCCCCACAACAGCCTCCTAACTACCCTCCTTGGTTTAGCAAGATGCCTTGATAAAGCAATCTGCAGAGCATTCCAGGGACAGAATGAATAGATCAACGAATCAATTGCATCATTGAAATGTGAGCAGATATGGCCAGTGGGCAGGGAGTGAACCTCAATATCAATACTCTGTACATTACTACTGATTTACCAATTTGTTTGTATCAAAATCACAAATTTCTCTGAATCTTTATTGCTTTTTGATAAAATACCCACATCCTCTCTCTCACAGGAATGATAAAAGATAATACAATCTCATGGAGGTAAAAATGGTTAAACTAAAAACATCGTGCAACACTGTGGAAAAGTCAAAACCCTTTGTCTCCTGGATACCTATGTTCGAATTATCACTCTGCTATTTACTATGCAAAATTATTTCTTAATCATTCTGAGGCTCAGTATTTGCATGTTTACCATATGTACTTCCCTACCTTTTTTTCAGGTTTATATGTATATTTTTTTAATTTTTAAAATTGATATATAATAGCTGTATATATTTTCAGGGTGTGTGTGATATTTTGATACACTTATGTAATATATAAAGATCAAATCAAGGTAATTGGGATATCCATCACCTTAAATATTTATATTTTCTTTATTCTAGGAACATTCCAATTATTCTCTTCTAGCTATTTTGAAATATACAGTAGATTGTTATTAACTGTAGTTATAATTACTTACCTATTGAACAGCAGGTCTTATTTCTTCTATCTAACTCTACATTTGTGCACATTAATAAATCTCTCTTTGTTCCCCCCACCCCAACTCTTCCTGACCTCTGGAAATCACCAATCCATCTTCAATAGATGCTGAGAAAACATTCAGTAAAATTCAGCACCCCTTTATGGTAAAAACCCTCAGCAAACTGGGTAGAGAAGAAACATACCTCAAAATAATAAAGACTGTATATGATAAACCCACAGAGAACGTCAAATTGAATGGAGAAAAATTGAAAGCCTTCCCTTTAAGATCTGGAACAAGATAAGGATGCTCACTTTCACCACTTTTATTCAACATAATACTGGAAGGTCTGGTCAGAGTAATTATGCAAGAGAAAGAAATAAAGGACATCCAAATAGGAAAGGAAAAAAGTCAAATCAGCCTTGTTCACAGATGACACGATCTTATATTTAGAAAAAACTAAAAACGCTACCAAAAAACTGTTAGAACTGATAAACAAATTTAGTAAAGTTGCAGAATACAAAATCAACATGTAAAAATCAGTGGCATTTATATACACCAACAGTGAACAATCTGAAAAAAGAAATCAACAAAGTAATTGCATTTATAATACCTAGGAATTAATTTAATCAAAGAAGTGAAAGATCTTTACGAGGAAAACTATAAAACACTAATGAAAGAAATTGAAGATTTCTTGTGAAGACACAAACAAGTGAAGATATTCCAAACTCATGGATTAGAAGAATTAATATTGCTAAAACGACAATTCTACCCAAAAGCCATTTCCAGATTCAATGCAATCCCTCTCAAAATACCAGTGGCATCCTTCACAGGAAAAGAAAAAAAATCCTAAAATTTGTATGGAACCATTAAAGACCTCAAATAGGTAAGGTAATTCTGAGCAAAAAGAACAAACCTGGTGGCATCACACTGACTTCTAAGCACACTAAATAGCTATAGTGACCAAATCAGTATGGTACTTGCATAAAAACAGCACATTAGACCAACTCATACTTGACAGAGGCACCAAGAGCACACACAATGGAAAATGAAAAGTCTCTGTGATAAATGGTGCTGGGAAAACTGGAGAGCCATATGCAGAAGAATAAAACTAGATTCGTCTCTCACCATATACAAAAGTCAAATCCAAATGGATTGAACACTTAAATCTAGGTCCTGAAACCATAAAACTACTAGAAGAAACCATTGGGGAAATGCTCTACGATATTGGTCTTGAAAAAGATTTTTATGTGTGTGTAAGACCTCAAAAGCACAGGCAACAAAAGCAAAAATAGACAAATGGGATTACATCAAGCTAAAAAGCCTCTTCAAAGCAAAGGAAACAATCAACAAAGTGAAGAGACAACCCACAGCATGGGAGAAAATATTTACAAACTATCCATCTAAGGGATTAATAACCAGATTATACAAAGAGCACCTTACTTTTTGAATCTGGCTGACCTCATGACTTACTTTGGCCAATAGAAAGTGGCAGAGGAGAAATCATGCTGCTTCTAATTAAGCCTTAAAAGGCTTTGCAAGCTCCATTTTCATCCTCTTGAAGCACTGACCTGGGACTGCCAAGTGACGAAGCTGATCTAGTTTACTGCAAGATGAGAGGTCACATGGAGCAGAATGGAGGTGCCTCAGCAGGCAGACAGCACCAACTCCCAGACATGCAAATGAAGGTATCTGGAAACCTCTAGGACAGCCAATCCTGATAAATGCAATGCAAGAATGAATCCACATGAAACTAGCAGAGAATCTCCCAGCCAACCTACATATACTCATGATAATAATACACGGCTATTTGTAGCCACTAAGTTGTAGAGTGGTTTGTTATACAACAACAGTTAACTGAAACAGTCTCCATATGTTTATCAAATGATATCACTTATTATTGAGAAAGCACTAGTGATAGCCTTATTAATTATTAATTGTTAATTAAATAATTATTGTTATTGACATCATAATAGCATTATCATATTATAAACTCTTCAAAATCATTACAGGTATCATTATGTCTTAAGAGCTATTTTAACTGCCTGTGTCTTAAATTATGTCTTCAATATTCTATTGAGAGTAGGGTCCAATTGCAATTCATATTTCTTAGTCTCCCTGTGTCTTCACTTCTTAGCACGTTATCTCATTCATAGTAAGTACTCATACATATTATTTAATTTGAAGAAATATAAAAAATGTACACTTTACAGAAATTAAAATCCGTTTCCTTTCCAACGCTGGAAAACAACGCACAGAATTTCTTTTGATTTTAAGCCTACTAGGGAAGAATTTAGGTGACATAAGCAAGCACCTTTGCTGACATTTGGAACAAAGACCAGGACAGGCAACTGAATGCTGGTTTGAAGAGCAAAGTTTGGCCCCACTTGCCCCGAGACCATCTCTTGTTCTCCTGTGGAGGAAGGCTCTTGAAAGTCATCTGCAGAGCCAAACTTAGAGCACTCTTATCTAAAAGGAACTGCTTGTCTCCATCTATGACTCAGATTATTTCTTTGCATATTAAATTACAAGAGACAGTTCCAGCTGGATCCATCAGTGTATTTATAACTCAGCCACACAATTTTCCTCTAGGCGGAAAACTTGGCAAATGGGCTCCCAGCCTCGCTGCAACTTTCAAAGATGAGAACGGGAAAATAACCACGGCAGTTTTTATATCAAACTTCTTGTTCAAATTCTGAATAGGAGAATTTCAATCTCCCAGCACATTATGAGTTACCATTTCCACCAAAGGAGGGAGTGAAGTAAGGCAGTTGGGGAATTCACCGAGGGTCATGATATAATTTCTGCAACTAAGTATTCAGAGCTAGAGCTCTAACTTCAGGTGTGGCTTTAACATGGTAATGGAATTAGCAATTTCTCTATATTTCTCTAGCCCTCCCTAGTTGAAATATGTCTCCCCTGGCAGTTTGGAGATTAAATCACCCTATACCTAGAAATTCTAATACAAAAGAATATTCTATTAATATTTCCCTATAAATTCAATTAAAATACCTGATTTATGTCTCATTGGTCTATTATAAGGTATTCAGCCATGCCTAAACTAATTGCTGAAGCCAAGAGGAGGGATTAGACTTAGCAGCCCAACCTGGATCGAATGTCCTATAGCAAAATTCTAGTAAGATCTATGTATTAGTTGATATAATTATATCAGTGCTAACCTTCTTGTTTTCATAATTGTACTATGTCTAGGTAAGCTCTTTATACTAGGGGAAGCCTGGATGATGGTTATATTGGAAGTCTAAGTACAATTTTTAAAACTCTTCCATAAGTCTAAAACCATTTTAAAATAATTTTCTCTTAGAAAATTGTACATTGAACCTGGTGGGTTATATGGAAATAAAGACTGTAAAGGGAACGTGTTCGTGAAAAGCTTCACTTAGCCATTTCCTTCCATCATTTGAATTGCAGTCTTTGGTCTCCACCATGGACCACCCCAGTTTTCTGTTGCTCTCCTCTTTGGGTTTACAGACCACCTCTTCTTAATCTAAACATTATGAATTACAAAAACATATACTATATTTTATATGTTCGCATAATTATCTCCCCAGCTAGATTATGAGCATCTTGAGGGCCAGGTGTGTACCTTGTTCACCTTTAAAATCTCAGAGCTGAGCTGAGTGCCCAGCACAGAATGGGAATTCAGAATGTTAGTAGAATAAATAAGCAGGAACATGCTAATTTGTTAGTTCATATCAGCATCTGGGATCACAGACTACTATTTTAACCAGCTAATAGCTTGACTTTTGAATAAATATTTAAATAGAATTTTAATTTAAATGTGCATTTAATTCTTCTCTTTCATAGACACCAGCGTCTAATATCATGCTACACTTAGGGATAACATAACCTGAGTCTCTATTTGAGGGGAAAAAATGTGAAAAAATGCTAATAGCATTACTGTATTTCCTGTGTTTGTGTGTGTTGGGGGTGGAAGGAAGCATTGAAAGTTTATGCATTTATTCTACTGATATTTATTTGTCCCTCAATGCTGTGGTAGGACATGGTCTGTACCACCCCATCTTAAGAGATTAATGAATTCACTTGAAGAATCAGGGAACTCAGTGAGGGGAAAAAATCACCATAAACTGTATCATATTGAAAGCAAACTCAGCTTTCCTCTGCCCCACTCCTTGCCATTGTCCCCTGCTGTCTTTGGAATGAGCCAGTTTCCAGTCAGCTGTGGTGTTGTCCTAAGATGCACACCCATCAGCAAACACGCACTGAGCTCCCGCTGAGGACAGGCGTCATGGGATTAAAATAAAATCTTGGAAAATCCTGACCTCTCTGAACAGATCTTACTGCTGACATTTTGTATGCCAGATATTTGGTATTTTTTTACCGATTAAAATCACTAAGATGGTTTCAAGGTTAAAGTATATACTTATACTAAGCAATGCAAATGTAACTTTTAGCAACTAATACTCAATTCCATCTAGGGAAATGTATTCACATTTCCTATCATAGTAAATATAATAAAAGCCCAAAGGTCACATATCTGTAGAGATTCAGAAAGAAGGAATCCAGTATCCACATGTCTGAGACTGACCAAATGCTGCAGGCTGGAGATCCTCTGTGAGTCAACATAAGGAAAATCAAAAAAGAATTTCTGAATACACGTGAAAGCATTATTGGGATAAATTTCCAGGAGGTTTCTAATAATAAAGTATTAGATAGTAATAAATAAAATGAGAATAAAGACTATATCAAGGGTTTGTGAGCTTAAATCCATGGATCAATAGCAAATGGAATATTTTAGGGAGAACAAGCAGCTATTTCAAGCAAAGAGCTCCCAAACCTCACCTCATTAGAATAATACAGTTTCGTTAGGTTCACACTGGAAACAATTGTGCGTAACTACAATATGAATAGCATTCATTGATCCAGGAAATGGCATAAAACATGTTTTAGGAATACTGAACCAGCAGGTGTTTACCTTAGGGTGGGAATGCCAAATGAGGAGAGTTCCAGGTACAAAAGCAATGTTGGAGGATTTGAGTGGTCTTAAGAAAAAACAATCCTGCCCTACTAATGTGAGTAAAGAATTCACAGCAGGAACTGGCAATCTAATAGGAATTAAAGACTCATTTTTGTTGGTCTAGATTTGAGATGGCAAAGCAGCCTCCATCCTTCAACGTTTACCTCCAGGGGGCTCAGTTCCACTGATGCATTATTGGTCCTCCTTCACTGACCATCCAGATCCTTAGACTGGCCTTATTTCTTTCAGCAACTGTGCTTTTGCACATTTACACATCTACCTCCTCTGCCTAGAGAACTTCCTCTCTCGTATTTTTACATTCATACTCAGCTTTTAGATTTCCGCTCAAATATAACTTCATCAGGCTATCTTCCCTACCATTCTTACACATAGGCAGGCTTGTTCTCTGCTTTCATGGCCCATGCTCATATTGCTGATTAACTTATCTTAATTTATAGTACACCTTGGTTAGTGTGCATATTGATTGGTGTCTATGTATTCCCACCCAAATGTAGGTTCTTTGAGATCATAGGTAATACCCGTAAGTACTGGGGATACAATGGTGCACAAAAACAAATCATTTTGACCCATATTTGGCATTGAATAAATGTTTGTTGATTTATGAATCAATTAGTCCTAAAATAACCAGCCCATAGCTAGAAAGTAGGGGAGGCTGGAGCTAAAAGCAGCTGTCTCTAAAGAGATAAAAACCCTGAAACATATCTCAAACAGGATGAGATGACTGAGGAATCCTGCCAAAATAAAGCACAGGAGCAAGCCTACTTCGGTATCACTGCGACAAAACACTCCACGCTGTGATTTGAAATACTTTACCCTTAAAGAGACATGGCGCACCAAAAGTTACATTTTACTCAAAATTCAGACAATGTCAACTTTCTGACATAGGAATTTGGAATAGAGATGTACAGAAACACCAGGGAAATGCTTGGAAGCTCTGAAGTGCGGAGAATCCTTCGCACAGACTCCTTCTCTCTGCACAGCTGAACACCATGAGCTTGCTGGAAGGGGTTCAAAGAACAGCCCACAGCAGCACTCAAGCTTGCTACAGTGACTGACGTTGGCTTCAGCTTGGCTTGCAAAGGCGACAGCTGACAAGGAAGAGTGGAAGGGAAGGGAGAGGCGAGATTTGAACAGTTGCAGAAGCCCAAGGCAGTAGTAGACAAACATCTTCTGGGGTTATCAAGTGTTCATAGCAAGTGGCACCAGAGATCTTGCTAACAGAGTAACGTCTGGTGATTGAAACAGCCAGCCCTAAAGAAATACCCCTCTTTCCCTCCATTGTAGGGTCTGAAACAATATTCACAGAATGGGTTGTATACATTTTGATATCTCATTTATTCATCTCTAAGGGGAGGATTGATTTTAATAAAATGAGAGATATTAAATAGTGCCTTCTATATATCAGACATTGTTTTAAGTGCTTTGTTTGTAATAAGTAGTTAAATAAGCCTGGCAATCCTGTCATTATTACAATTATCACCCCTCTTTTCAGATGAGGAAAGGAGGCACAAAGCATTAAAATAATTTGTTCAACGCCACACAGCTAGTATTTGACAGTCTAGCTCCTAAGTTCTTAACGATGGCACTACACTGCCTCTATATTAACATGAGTGTTTCACATGTCTAAGAGATATCATGTGAAATTCACAATTGAAGCTTTGGAAGGATGTTTCTCACCCTAACTTTTCAAATTAGACAACTGAGTCTGGGAGAGTTGTTATATTGATAAGCAGTTATCAAGCAATCCCAATGCACCTGATATCATGATAGGTGATAAGTGCACGTACAAGGAAGAATGCCCTCCCCAAAAGTAGCTCTTGGTTTTGCAAGGGACTAAGGGGGGGGAATAATGGAAAGAGATAAGAATAAACATTTACTGACCACCTTCCCTGTTTCAGGTACTGGGCAATAATTAATACGAATAATTAATACAAATAACCAGGTGTCTATTCCAAACTTATTTTTCTTTCTTTTTCTTCTCTCTCTCTCTCTCTCTTTTTTTTTCTTGCAGAGCATTTTTTTAAAATGACAGATGGAAACACATTTTAGGGACAAAAAGGGAAAAATACATTTGCATAAAATGCACAAAAAAAATCAGACACAGACTTTTGCACTGTTTCAGATGCCTTTATAGGCAGAAATGTTCTTTTCAAGAATGATTATGCACATTGTGTAATATGAAATGTGTAGTATGGGTTTTCCCTTGGCAATAAAATCACTAACTCAGTGTGTGACTCTGAGTACATCCCATCAACTCACTTGGCAACAGTCTCCTTAACTTCCAGTTTTGTCTACAGGCTGCATTGGCAAGATTCAAAATAACCCCTTTGTTCAGAGCTCCGATGGTTCCCTGTGGCCCGAAAGATCCAAATTTTCAAACTTGAATTCTAAGGCTCTGAATGGGCCTCCACTCCGTAATCACCCGGCCACTCTGATTTCTTACCACCTTTTACCACACAGCCCTGACTCCAATCATTCTGAACTGCCTGAACTGTGGTTTTGTTGTTGTTGATTTTAGAAAATGTAATTTTTGGCCTGGTGAAGTGGCTCACACCTGTAATCCTAGCACTGTGGGAGGCTGAGGCGGGAGGATCACTTGAGCAAAAGAGTTTGAGATCAGCCTGAGCCAAAACGAGACCCCATCTCTACTAAAAATAGAAAAAAATTAGCCGGGCATGGTGGTGCCCACCAGTAGTCCCAGCTACTCAGGAGGTAGAGGAAGGAGGATCCCTTGAGCCCAGGAGTTTTAGGTTTCTGTGCGCTATGATGATGTCACTGTGCTCTACCCAGGCAACAGATCAAGATCTTGCCTCAAAAGAAAGAAAGAAAGAAAGAAAGAAAGAGAGAGAAAGAAAGAAAGTGTCACCTTTATTCAGGATTCTATCCATTTTCAGATGCTGTTTCATCTTGGTATGTATTTTCATACCATCTCCTCTGAAAAGATGACTACTCATCCTGCAAGACCCAAAACCTCTGCTCTATGAAAGCAATGGCTTCAAGAAAAGTACAGCTGAAGTATTGTCTTTAAAATGTATGTTCTTGCCTATGAGGTAAGTGAAAAAAGTCTTATTTTGCAATTCTCTATTTTTTAATAAAGTTCAAGTTTTTCATTATTTGGAAAATATAGTTTTATAAGCTAAAGCTTAGGTGTCAGATCTCTTTTCATTTATTGAGTTAAATGTGTGTGTCTTTAACTTGCAAAGTTGTTTGAGTTATAGGTGTGTTTTTCCCCTTTATATCCCCCTTATAAATGCCTGGGTCTTTAGAATGTATTTCTCAGATGCCCATTAGAGGGTATCATGTCCTGTAGATTTCTCAGGCAAAGTCAGGTGAGGTTCTGTTGGGCTTGAGTAAGAATTTGCTCTGATTCTTCTAATGGATGATGTGTGAATGGTGAAGCTGTGTGTGTGTGTGTTGCTATTTCTACCTGATAGAACTCATGAATAAATGGAAGGAAGTTTTTTTTTTTTTTTTCTAATTTGAAACTGTCCATAGTTCCTCTCTACCTAAAAGAAGAGATGAAGGAGTGCAGTTCCCATAATGTCTTACATTTTTTTCTATTATCTGTTTCTCTTTTTCTATTTGAAAACCTATGTGACTTCATATTGCAGAATGCAGTGCCTAACTTCCAGCTCCCTTCACTTATAGCACTTAATTTAGTAGTTTTCATGCTGAAGAGAGAAAATCGGAGTGTGTGTTGGGGAGGTGGGACTAGTTGATTGATCCACTTTCTGGTTGGGGGACTATGGATTTGTACAAGAATCAACCTCTGATTTCTTCTCAATTGAGTCTTTCCATACAGTAACTCATGGTAATTCTCTCAAAGATATTTGAGCTATTTGCATACCTATCAGGAATGCTGTAAATTTGAAAGAATCACTCTTCTTTTTATAGGCATTTTATTGGAAAGCTTTTAGGCAATGGGAGCGAATCAGCCTTAGCTAACTAGTCAGTGAGTTATGTGAATCATATCCTAGCACTTAATTCTTTTAATTTACTGACACCTCCCCATGGGCTTCTAAGCCCAGCATTCTTCCTGACATTTAATAGGTGCTCAATAAAATGTTGATTGATGAACTGATTATTCCAATGTGTACTTGAGTATTATGGTATATGCTAAATTAAATGCTTTCTTACTTAACCCAGCCACAACTTTAAATATAATTCCATCCTCATGGCAATTTCTCAGAAGAGAAAGGCCATTAACTCTGCTGACATGTGTAATCTGCAACTTGACTTAGTACACCAACCCAACATTTCGAAAATGGGTTCAGCTGATTAAATGAAACTATGTGGGATTATTTGTCTCTCTGTCTGGTAGAATTCATGACTGAGTGGCTTCTCATATTTCAATGTTCAGGCTTCACTGGGTTTCTGAAGAAAATTGACTTTTTTTTTTTTGTGGAGGAAAGAGGCTTAAATATTTTATTTCAAGAAAGGATGCAGATGATTAAATGTACAACTTAATTGGAATAGTATGTGTTCACTGAATATTTGAATTTACTATTCCAAATTATCTAGTATACTATAGTTGTTCATTCATTTCCTCATATTTACCTAACCCCTAAAGAAAATATCCACCCCAAGAATGATCTCAAAATTGTATTAGAGTAGAATTAATACTGTGATCTTTCTGTTTTTCTTATTATTAGTTTCCAGCAACTTAACATAGAACAATTTAATTTTTTAAAAAAATTTATTTTATCCTAGCTGTATGTTGAAAGTATATAGGAAGGTCCTCTTGCAGGAGCACAAAATGTAGAGCAAACAAGTTGCTTTAGTATTAATTGTCATAATGGTCATCATTTTAAGGGGTGAGGAGAAGAAGCAAAATTTCTCTCCCCCAATTGGCTAATTTTTCTCCCGGAAGAGCAAATAAATATTAACTTTGACTGCATTGTTAAGGTATGCTGGGTCATTGTTGGAATGGCTCACACTGAGATGCGCCACTCAAACTGCCCTTCAAGAAGAGACTTCCTGTTCAGCCGCAAGCAGTGTGGTAGCCAACCATCTCCACCTGGCAGCATTTTCAGGGTCTGTTTCAGTAATGTCCTAGCCTAGATTGCACTCCGTAGTGGGGCTTCCATCCAATTTTTAAAGAAGGCAGTGGGACAAAAATCTGACCATTTTCATTCAATATGAGATTCCTCTGATGGGTAATCTTGGATCCAGACTCCTCCTTTAGGTTGCCAGAGATTTGTCAGATCTGCATTGTGATCAGACACCTTCCCCAGCCCACTCATCCTGCCTCTGCTGTCCTTTCACAGGATGACTCCCCTGTAGACCCTTTTGCACTTCTAATGCTATCCCAGCCTCTGCTTCCCGGAGAACCCAACTTTCGGACAATGTGTTAGGAAGATCAAGAAGAAGGTAAAACAAATGGATGAGATGTTCAGAAGACCTGGCTTTACTTTCCCTCTACTCTTAACCTTCAAATACACAAAGATGCTCCCTGAGCTTTCAAGCAGCTGTTTGCTAGTATGATTTGGACATAGCATAGCAGGAAAGAAAACTCCTTTCTGTTTAGGGTTATAATTAGGCCAAATCTTCACTTTCAGAGAGCTTGTGCTAGAGTTTGAAGAACAAGCCTTTCTAGTAATAATAAAATGGTGCCAGGTTTTCCTTTGTGCTTGCATATTCTTTTTCATGGTAAGAAGGTGTTAATAGGCCAAGACATAAATCAAGCCTTCTTGGTCCCCTGGGCTCACTCTCTTTACAAAAGCAGAAAGTCATTATATCTGAGTGCTGAAGAATCGTCTTGTGTGTGCATATTGTGCCTCACAATGAATTAATCACCATTTAGGAAACTCCTTAAAATTCTCTGAGTTTTGCAAAACGTATTCACCTAAAGACACTGTAGCTTAGAGAGGTGAGATGGCCTGACTGTGTTGCTATGACCGTCATCATCGGCATCATCATCGTTATTAAATACTGAGTATTTAATATGTGCCACATACTCTGCTGAATATTTCATATTCATTATCTAATTTGCAATGTGCAAGAGGTCTACCACACTGATATCACGATGTCCAGTTTTAAGATGTGAAAACTAAGGCTAGAGACTTTAAGTAACTTTAAGTAACAAGTCCAAGGACACATTGTTAAAAATGACAGTTGGGCTGTGCTCATTGGGTCTGACAAACGGATTCATTTTGCTGAGATCCAAGGCTGTTGTTCTTTTCCTTTCATCTAAGAGTGCTATTAATAGGAGCACAAGAGAGAGTTTATGACACTTTGGGTGGATTATAGCTTTTTTCCCTGACATGTCTTCCTGGCATGTATGATATACACAGATTTCAATGCACATAGTGTATTTTCACTTCTCTGATCAATCAGAAATGTTCATTTCCTTTCTTTCTTTTGCTTTTTCTCATTAAAAACACAAAAATCATTATGGTTTTCTTTATCAGACCTGTATTGTTTTCTTGTGTCACTATCCTTTCCAAGCAGTGACTATTTTCCCCTTTGTGGGGTTATATTTTAATTAAACTATTATAATGTTGCTGAGTGGCAAGTACATGAACTATAAATGTGACCAATAAGGCTTAGAATACTGGAGTTGATGTTGATACTCTGGGGATCTTACAATTTATCTATCATCCATAAGATTCAGAGGATAGCACATATTTTATAGGTGTTCTATGAAGGATAAAATGAGAGCATTCATTCAACCTTTCCTTCATTCATTCAGCTATCATTCATTGGTGACTGGAAAGGCAGACACAAACAACTATTTGCAACAAAACAGACACATGAGTTATCATGGCAGAAAGAAGATACATAGATAAGACATGGGCAGGGGATTGGACAGGCAAGATTTTCTGGAAGACTTGAGCCCTCAGTTCATGTTTTAGGTATGAGGAGATATAGCTGAAAAAAGGAGAAAGTCCATGGGGACAGAAAATATCAATCAAAGCAGAGGAGGCAGCAAAAGCAAATGAAAAACATCCACAGGGAAAAAATATATATCATAGATATTTCATGCAGTAGTTGAGGAATAATTGCTCATTGTGGGATATAAATTTTGAGGCAGTGGGTAAACAGAGTTGTGCTATTTAGATGTTCATTTGTCTGTGCTAAATATCCAAAGTCTAGAATGATGTCTCATATATAGTTAGCATTTAAGAAATGGTACTTCTCCATTTTTCTTTCTGAGATCCTTGTTTTTACACATTTATTCTTTACTTTTATCTTCTTAGTCCTTTTCTGTGGCCCACCTAATTACTTACCAATTACCAGAGTCCATTCATTCCAACTGTTGTCCATTAATTTGAATTCTAATAAATGAAGCAAAGACATTTTCCCAGTTTTATTATTTTTTTTCCAAAAGATTTTACACTAATCCCTGTGTCTTCTAAGTCATGTTGGCTGCTTCTTTATTTTCAATGTGACTGAAGTCTTAGGAAGTGATATTATTAATGTAAATGTCATAGATATCTTAAAAGGATTATCTGCTGGGAAAGTTCTGGTAAGGGTAGAAATAGAATAGGAAACTTGCATATTTTAAAATAATGAACAGCACAGAATAAGAAGTCTTGAAAACCAAGTAACCAACTAAATAATAAACAAATATATTCATAAACAAAGTGCAAAAGTAACTTAGAAAATACCTTTTACAAATTGGGATGTTAGGGTAGAATTCATATGCAAAGGTGCCCCCAATGGATTTCATAACCTATATAACTCTCTCTCCTTGAGTGCAGGCAGATTCTGTGACTTACTAAAGGTGAAGGAAGTTTTCAGCTGTGATTAAGGTCCCAAATCATTTGACTTTGACTTTGATTTAATCAAAAGAGAAATCGTCCTGGATGTGTCTGATCTAATCAAGTTAGTTCTATAAAAGAGTGCCAACTACTCTGCATATGAACAAGACCTGATATCTTCTTTACCAGAACTTAGTATATGAGATAGGAAGGCAGATTCTACACAAATGATAATTCAATATGACGTGCAGTATTTAAGCAGAGGTGGTGACTGGTTGTCTTGGGAACGTAGGTATAGGAGCCACAACCTGCAAGGAGAATGCCAGGATTGAAGGATGAATATACATTCTTTGGGTAGATTCCAGAGGAGGAGGTCAAGGCATGGTACAGAGCTTCTAAAATGTACCACAATAGAGTCATGCAGCTCAGACTGAGCAAGAGAAGTCAGAGAGATACTCTCGCTGGCCTTGAAGAAGCAACGTGCCATGAGTTCTACAGCTGCCAGGAAATGAATTCAGCCAACAACTTCAGGGAGCTTAGAAAGGGATCCTTCTCCAGTGAAGCCTCTGATCTGAATGCAGCACAACCCATATTTCATTGCAGCTTTGTGAGATCCTTAGAAGAATTAGCTAAAATGTGTGCAAGCCCCTAACCCATGGAAACTATGAGAAAACAAATGTGTCTTTTAAGTCATTGTCTAAATTGAAATAAAATTCATATAATGTAAAGTTAACCATTTTAAAACATACAATTCTGTGGCATATGGTACATTCCCCATGTTGTACAACCATCATCACTATGTCTAAAACATTTTCAACAGCCCCAAAAGAAACTTTGTACCCATTAAACAGCCATTCTTCATCCACCTTCCTCCCAGTTCCTAGTAGCCACTAACTTGTTTCTGTTTATATAGATTTACCTATTCTGGATATTTTATATAAATGGAATCATAGAATCTATGACCTTTGTGTCTGACTACTTTTGCTTGGCTTACTGTTTTTGAGGCTTACCTACATTGTAGCATATACCAGTAGTCCATTCTTTCTGTAGCTTAATAATATTGTATCCTATGGATAGAAAGCATTTTGTTTATCCATTCGTCTGCCAATGACCATCTGAGTTGTTTCCAGCTCTCGGGAATTGTGAATAGTGCTGCTATGACTATTTGTACATGTATTTGTTTGAGTCCCTGCTACCCATTCTTTTGACTATTTTACTAGGAATGGAATTTTTGAATTATATGGAAATTCTACGTTTACCTTTTTGAAGAACTTCCAAACTGTAACAAATGTGTTTTAAGTCCCTAAGTTTATGGCAGTTTGTTATGCAGTGATACAAAACAAATGCTCTGAGGAACAACAACACACAAACAAAAAGAAATATGTACAGAATTAGTAACTGGGAGATCAAGGATTTGATCTAAGAACTATCTGACATCAGACACAGGGCTGGTAAGCACCTCCATATCCATCTATATTTTCTACAAGAGTTCACTGAGTTCCTAATATAAGTCAGTGGTTCTCAAAGTGTCTGCACTAACAGTATCGGCATTACCTGGGAGCTTGTTAGAAATGCAAGTTATCAGGCCCTAGCCCGTATCTACTAAATCAGAAACTCTGTGGTTGTGGTTCAGCAACCTGTGCGTTAATAAGTGTCTGGGAGTTTCTGATTAACATTGAAGTTTGAGAACCACTGGTATTGTCAAACAGTAATCTAGGAATTTAAGCTAAGGAAAAAAGTGATGGAAATGAACTTTCCCTCATTGAGTGCACCATATACTGCGGGAAACTGATAGGTAAGCAAACAATTCCAACACGGTGTAATCAGCTGCTAGAGGGAGAGTATAACATACGGTCTATTAGAGTCACAGAAGAACCAAGCCTTCCTAGGAAACTTGGATTTCTTTACAGAGAAGGTGATATGCAAGAAGGGTCTTAAAGAAGTAGGATGTCTCCAGCTGATGGAAAAGAAAGGCAATTAAAGAATGCAAGTTTCCTGTATAAAATGATGAAAGTATGTAGTACAATGAGGTGTTGGGGGGGTGTAAGAAGCAAATGGGAGAATGTAGGGGAGAAAGATATCAAAAAAATGAGACTAAACAGATGTTTTAGTCTATTCAGTCTGCTATAACCAAATACCACAAAATGGGTAGCTTAGAAACAACAAAAAAATTATTTCTGACAGCTTGGGAGGCTGGGGAGTCCAAGATCAAGGTGCTGGCAGATTCAGTGCCTGGAGAGGGCCCACTTCCTCATAGAAGACCCCATTCTTTTCACTGTAACCCCATAGAGAAAGAGGCGGCAGGGGTGTCTCTCAGGTCTCTTTTATTAGACAAAAATCCTATTCGTGAGGTCTCCACCCTCATGACCTAATCACCTCTCAAAGGCCTCACCTCCTAGTACCATCACCTTGGGGGTTAGGACTTCAACATATGAATTTTGGGGGTGGTGGCATAAATATTCAGACCATAGCAACAGGTGAACACTAAAACTTTAGGGTTTTGTCTGTTGCACTTAATGAACCATAAAAGAACATTTAGTAGGAAAAGCATCTACTTAGAATTTCATTTTAGATGGCTAAATTTGGTGGAAGAAAGATGTAGCACATGAATAGGAAGATTTTTTTTGGATGATTTTCTACTTTCTTGAATATGTAACATCACTAGGCCTCAGTGTCTTTTTCTCTAAAATATCAGTGCATGTTAATCCTTTCAACTCCATCTGCAGAGTCTTTACTTAAAGATCAGTTGTTGATGATACCTGTGACATTTGTGGTTTTGTTTTTGACAGCAGTAATTATGCTGTAAGACATTATTTTAATTATTCCAATCATTTAATATCTCCTACCTTGATTTTCTCAGAATTATGACTAGTTATTATTTACTGATGTCAGCATGACTGCATTCAATGAGTACTTAGTATTTGTTTGGAATCATAAGCTCTTTCTTGGATTATTAGAACCAGTGCTTCTCCAACTTTAATGTGCATGCAAATCATTTGTGGATCTTGTTAAAGTTGAGATTATAATTCAGAAGTTCTAGACCCGAGCCTGAGATTCTGTGTTTCTAACTAACTCTTATGTGATATCGATGATTCTGAACTGAA
Source organism: Lemur catta (assembly GCF_020740605.2). Taxonomy (NCBI): domain Eukaryota; kingdom Metazoa; phylum Chordata; class Mammalia; order Primates; family Lemuridae; genus Lemur; species Lemur catta. Next base: position 25,327,463 of record NC_059147.1, on the reverse strand, counting down.
GACCATGGTTAGAGTAGCAAACATTTAACCAATGTTGTTTTGTAAATAGGAAAACAGAATTAAGAGGTTAAAGATCAGAGAGCTAGGAAGTGGTTGAGTCAGGATCTGAACTCAGGTGCATCTTAACAATCAATAAAGTGGCTATCAAGATGCTGCATGATTCAGAGATTAGAATCAGGAAAGTGTATTTCGGGGAGGAGGCTGGTCTATCTTAAGTGTTGCAAATTTATGGGGAAGAGGTAGGAGATAGTGTTGGGTATGTTGACTGCAACCTCTTTACAAAATTTTTGGAAAACCACGGAATAATTTTGAGCTGATATAGTTTCTAAAGGTTGGCTTTGAACTAAAATTAATTAATGGAATGCTATGATGAACATTTAGAGCTAAGAATTAGTGTGTGAGTCCATTCAGGCTGCTGTAATAAAAATACCTTAGATGGAGTATTTATAAAAGATGGAAATTTATTTCTCACAATTCTGGAGGCAGGGAAGTTCAAGATGGTACCAGAAGAGTTGTTGTCTGGTGAGGGCCTATTCCATGGATGGCATCTTCTGACAGTTTCCTTACATGGGTCATTAAAGTTCTTTTCAACCCTGTTGCTGCTTCAATCAATTGTATATATGTGTGCATGCACTTTGTGTGTATAAAATTTGTATGTATTATGAATAAGCCCTTTCTAACTGTACCTTAGAAGATATACAAATACTAGAGACTTCTTTAAGAGAACTGCCCCCAGTCACAGGAGTAGAGCCTTTATGACTTATTTGCCTCCTTAATGCCCCATCTCTTAATACTCTCGCATTGGGAACTAAGTTTCAACATGAAACTTCAAGAGGTACATTTAGAACATAGTAATGAGTGATCTTATCTAAGTCTGAATGTCTATTTTACAGATAGGAACACTGAGGCCTATAGAGGAACCCTAAGGTGAAAATGTAAACCTGAGATGGAACAGGAGACATCTGAGCCTTACTCATGATGTCTGGCCCATTGTGGTGGCTCAGAAAGAGAGTAAATGTGAAGACTTAAAATTGTTAGTACAATATACTGACCTAGGGTCCTTTCTGAAGATACAGACGAAAGCCACAGAGTATTTTCATATTCCTTACAATGTTATACCTTTCTATATATGTGTTTGGTTGTGCATGTTTGTGGGTTGCCACTGTTTTAAAATTATGATTCTTTGTTCTTAAAGTTAGGGAAACTGCCTAAAAATGACTTTGATAAAGCAGTCCTATATATTGACACATTTTCTGGATTAATCTTGCTGTGTGCTAAGGGAAATATTCTGCCAGGATATGAGTGTATGTTGGGTTTGAGGGGAGGTAGTGACAATCTCCCTTTCACATGAAAATAGCCAATGTAGGTGGTGCAGACATTGGCAGATTTTACCACGGGGCCATTATTTCCAACTTAAGCTGTTCTCTGTCATGCTTTTTTGGTTTGTTAATACACTCAGAGGGGAAATTGGCAAACTCACTGTGTGCTGGAGAACTCCAGGGTGAGTGTTAAGCGTTCATATTGCTTTTGAGTCAGAGGGGTCCCTGCAATCTCATCTGAAACCCCAATGCCAAACCAAAAAGGAGATTACCCTCGATACTCTACATAATTCGAGGCAGCCAAGCTGAAAGTGATTTGGAACTTCTTCTAATTTATAGGATTTGCTACTCACTAAACCCACAATCATTAGAGATCACTCTGGAGTCCATAGCTGTGCTGTGGAACACAAGAATGAATAGTGTTACTTCCCACTTTTATTTTCGGAAGCACTGTCAGACTAATCTTTAAGTGGAAAAAAACACAGGATTTCAATTAGTTTCTAGGGGCTAGCAACCTGGAAACTCATTTATTGGATACTTCAAAGTCTCAAATCGCTCGTACTCACCACAACCACGGAAACTGAAGAAACCAGCAACTTTATCACAATTGTTTGTATTAATATATCTTCTGAGGTACAGTTAGGAAGAGTTTGCTCATAACACATAGGCTCACACATACAATTTATGGAAGGAGTGATAGGGTTCCAGGGCATTTTAATGACCCTGACAATTTGCATTCAGGTATTTTGAGATACTTTCCCTTGGAGAATGATTTTTGATGTAGATTATTGGATGCAGAAAATAGGAATTCCATGCAACAGTTACTGTGGGAGGTGAGCAAAGACAAAGGGGAAAGGAAGACAAAAATATGTACCTGAGTCACATGCTTTTTCCATTCCTTATACCCTACCCCCTTCTCTAGAAATAAAGGAGTATTGAGACGGGACATGCTCAGTAAACTAGGACCGAGCAGCAACATTTAGAACTACAGTTGGGTCTCACCCATCTGTCTGCAATTATGGGACCATGAAAGGTAGGAACTCAATATCCTGGTGGAATCGCTCCAAAAATAGAGATGTGGGTGGGGTATTGAGCATCCCACTAGCCTGCATTTTCTTCTGAATCTTTTCTCCTATGTATGGATTCTTCCTTTTGTCCATTAAGTCTTCTCCACATCCCTTTCTCAGGCTAGCTTACTCACAATATTTGTATGTTGGATGAACGGGTCACCTGGAATCAATTTGTCAGCATGTCTTGGATATACCTTACTCCCTTATGAAGAAAAGTCATTCTGATAATAAATTCTTTGCTTGGCCCTTAAAACTCATCTTTTCTGAACTTTCCCAATGGATACTCACCCCATGACTAAAGCTTAACATTCCAGATGCAAACACTTCTCCAACCCATTATTCATTATTGCCCTCCACTTTTTTGTCACAGATCTTAGAAGGCAAAGCCCTAGACCTGACACTTATTTGTCCAATTGTTTTCTCTCATTTTTTTAAAAAAATTCTCCTTTGTGTGACCTTGGGCAAATCGCTTTCTCTTTCTGAGTCTTACTGTGCCTTAACTATAAAGTGCTGGGAATTGAAATTGTTGCTTTCACAATCCTCTACATTTCTATCAAATTATAGTGCTAAGAAAGCCAGGATGGAATGTGACATGCATTACCAGTGGGTGGGTGGATATCAAACCGAGAAACAAAAATACCTTCAAATAGTCAATCTGGGGTTGATGAAATCAGGTGCATCCACATTCCCATAATCAATAATCAAAAAAATCATCAATCAAAATATACTACTGCCAAGCCTCCTCCCTGCCCTGCCAATCTGTAGCGTTTCCTTAATGCAAAAGCTGAGTGAGCCCCAGTTGTCTCTCTGGCCTTTGATGTATGGTCATGCAGATGTCTCTCTAGCAAGTACGCAGTTACGGTCACTAAATATGAAGTTCTTTGGATCACTGAGAGGACACAGATAATTAATTGAGAAAGAGTCTCCTGAGAAACCTGTGCATGAGGTAGAGGAACTTCTGTGATGTGCTTCAGAGAACTCTCATTGTCAAAGTGAAAAGCGGTGGAATCGCAAGGATTTTTCAAAACTGCAGTTTGGTAAGGGAACCCAGTCTGCATCATAGTCGTTAGCCTGTGACTCTGTGTCATTAATAATTATCAAACATCTTCAACATGAGCAGCCTATAGAAACTAAAAGGCCAAATATGGTTTATCAGCTTTACTTTCTCTTAGATCAATTACGTTTGAAGCCTTAGATCTCTCCCCACCCCTTTTCCCCAATCAACCACAAAGCCCCAAACATTTTATCTCCCAGATTCACACCCTTATGACAGGCCTACTTCCAGGACTTTTGTTCAGATATCATCAAGAACTTTCCTCTGTCTTAGCCTCTTTCACATGTCATATGATGCTAGAATGATGTCTCTCAAATTACGTATCTGAAGTCACCCCTTGCCTAAAAACTTCTAATGGATATTTACGGTCTTTGCCTGTGTCTACTAAATGTTTCTTTAGTTTCATCTTTTTCTATATAATGATCTCCACATCACTTATTAATATCTTCCTCTAACCAAATATGTGAGAAACACCCTCTCATTGTAAATACCATATATCTCCAAATCAAAAATGCTTTGCCTCAATGCATATTGTTTTATAAGTATATGATACCTTTTCCTGTCATGCTTGGTAAATCTTTACATTTAAAGAAAAGTCTCTGTCCTCTCTGTGAAAACACATTATTGGGTTTGCAGGAACAATTGGATGACTTTCCTCTGTAATACAATAGTAATCTGTTGATTACCTGCTGTTACTACACATAATACTGGCTACTACCAGGGACTGTGAGGGAGAACTCAGCCTAATTCAACTTACAACTACAGGGCTGTGCTGTGCCAAGAATATTTCAAGCACTAAATAAATAGTATAGAAAAAAAAAAGAAGAAGAAGAAAAGAAGAAGGAGAAGAAGGAAAAGAAGAGAAGAATGAGGAGAAGGAAAAGGAGAAGGAGAGGAACAGGAAGAGGAAGAAGAAGAAGGGGAGGGAATAGAAAAGAGCATTTGCAAGAGCAAGAAGGTCAGACTCAAGGCCCAATCCAGTACTACATCAGCCCCTATGAACCTAAGCTTCAGAGTGGCCCACACAGATCCAGGCTCCAGGGCCACCCCCACAGACAAAATCAACAGGTTCAGCTCAGTGAATCCAGGCTTCAGGTCCAATCCCATGGATCCAGGCATCAAACCCATGCACCTGTTGGCTGGAAATCAGAACAGTCTGCCCAAGAACTCTAGCAGCAAGCCTGTTTGTGGACCATGCCAGCTGACCTGCCCAGAATTTCTGGACAGGCTGACATACTAAGAGTTTTTCAAAAAAAAAAAGCCAGTCTCCAAAGACTGGAATACGTCTCTGCTTCTTCAAATGAGCAGACACCAATGCACAGCCACAAAGATCAATAATAATCAGGAAATCATGACACCACTAAAGGAAGAAAACAAAGCACCAATAACTGCACATAAAGAAATGGAGATTAATGAACTACCTGGTGAATAATTTAAAATAACTGTTTTAAGAAAACTCAGTGAACCTCAAGAAAATACAGAGAAACAATTCAATGAAAACAGGAAGACAGTAAATAATCGAACTTTAAAAATTAACCAAGATTTAAATTATTAAAAAATATCTCAAACAGAAATTCTGGAACTTAAAAATACAATGAAGGAAATGAAAAATGCAATAGAAATTTTCAAAAGCTGAATTGATCATGCAGAATAAACAATGTGCGAATACAAAGGTAAGTTATTTGAAAATACATCATCAGAGGAGAAAAAATAGAATAAAAAGGAATGAAGAAAGCTTAGAAGATGATAGGACAGCATTAAAAGGGAAAATTTTTGAGTTATAGGAGTTCAAAAGGAGAAAAGAGAGAGACAAAGGGCCCAAAAACTCACGTAAAGAAATAATAACAGAAAATTGTACAAATCTTGAGAAAGATGGCAGGAAGGTCAAAGGTCTCCAGTCAGATTTAATCCAAACCAGACTAAACTAAGACATATTGTAATCCAGCTGTGAAAAATCAAAGACAACAAGAGTATCATATATGCAGCAATAGAAAAGAAGCTTATCACAATGAGGCTAGGAGCAGACTTCTCAGCAGAAACCTTATAGGTTAGAAGAAAACGGGATGATAGATTCAACATGCCGAAGGGGACAAAAAGTATCAACCAAGAATATAGAAACTGGCAAAACTGTCCTTCCAAAATGAAGGGGAGTTAAGAATTTCCCATGCAAACAAAAGCTGAAGGAGTTCATCACCCCAGATCTGTCTTACAAGAAATGCTAAAGGGAGTTCTTTAAGCCGAAAGAAAAGAACATTAATTAGAAACATGAAAACATATAAAGTATAAAACACGCTGATAAAAGCACATAGTCAAATTCAGAATACTCTCATAGTCTAATGATGGTATGTAAATCAATTCTATCTGTAGTACAAAGGTTAAGAGACAAAATTATTAAAAAATAATAATGGCTACAATAATGTTTAAAGATACAAAATGTAAAAAAATATAAACTGTGACATTAAAAACAAAATGTATGGGGAATGGAGTAAAAATTTTAAGTTTATTTATGCAATAAAGATAATTTATTAGCTCAAAATAGTTTAACTATAAGATATTTTAAGTAAGCCTCAAAGCAAAAACCTATAGTAGAAACACAAAAGGTAAAAAATGAATCAAAGCATATCCCTATAGCAAATCACCTAATTGACAAAGAAAGACAGGAAAAGAAAAAGGAAGAAACATAGGATCGACAAAACATCTGGAAAACATTTACCAAAATGACAGTAGTATGTCTTTACATATCAGTAATTAACTTGAATGCAAATGTCACAAATGCATTGTCACTTCAGATATGGGGGTCATTCCTTCTTTTGCTATAACAACTCTATCTGTAGGGGGAAAAAATAGTAATGAAATAAGGACTTTACTCAAACCCTTTAACTCAGGTGGAGTGCCCTAATAAAAAAATGTAACTTCAGTCTGGCCCTTGTTATGTTTATCCTGGTTTTGTCTAATGTATATTTGGTATGTTTAAGTATTTGAGTGTATCTGCTATACTTGCTTATTTCCAAATCACCAACTAAACTATTGTTTCTGTTGTAAAGAAACAGGTTTTTATTGTGCACATTGAAAAAAATATAAGTAATTAGCTACATGAAAGTCACCTCACTTCTTCAAGGAACAGAAAAGCTGTGCTCTCTACCAATTTATTAACAAAGGAAAGAGAATCAATGATAATTGAGAGAAATACTCCCTTGAAGTTGACAATGCTCACTTGGTAAGCAAAGCATCCTTTGATTTTTATGCCATCTGTAATGAAGCTGTGAGGTATTTCTTAAGAAAGAAAGGGAGTAATTCTGGAATTTACCCAAGCTTAGCGGGGACATCACTGGTGTAGATCTATCCATATGTGACAATGTGTTTTTATGCTTCTAACACAAGTCTCTGATAAGCTTGAATACATCATTGTCTTTTTCTTTCTAAACGCAACGGTTCATAACACAAGCCTTTGTCTGTGATCACTTTCTCTTTTATGGATTACACAAATACTGACAGCTGAATGCAGTTATCAGCTGCTGTGGTCTCTTCAGTTTGAATATCCACATTCAAGAGACAAATCGTGATATCTTCTATAACCTGTTGTGAGAGATCCTGGCTCTTTATTAATTCGAAAACAAATCATTCCATTTGACAATGGAACAATGTGAAGTGGTTTTGTGTGCGTGTGTGTGTGTGTGTGTGTATAATTTATAACGCTATTTTTGCCATTACCCACTTTAATGTTTAAACTATAGTAAAACTCTCTCCCACCTCCTTTCCTCAAGTGCGCGTGTGTGTATAGTGTGTGTGTGTATACATATGTCTACACACACATGCACATATGTATATGTGTATATATAAAACTTAGTACTAACACACATTTCCATGAAAATAACCTGATTCATGATGGAAAAAACAAAAAAGTGATTTTATTGGCTCACATAATTGAAAGTCCAGATGCGAGCATGATTTCAGACAGGGCTGGATCCAGGGTCTCTTTCATGTATTTGGAATATAACTTTTAGTCATCATTTTTACTCTCTCTGTTCTCCTCTGTTTTTTTTTTTCACTCTAAGAAATATTTTCTACCTATCGTCTGCCTCCCCATCCCCAGCAGCTGAAGACATATAACCTTGGATCTTTGCTCAGACTGGCCCAGTTTGGACTATCTAACTGTCCCTGAATCAAACTCTGAGGCCTTGTTGGCCAGACTCGATCACATGCTCAAATCCAGACACTAAACTGGAGTCAGCTCCACTCTACCCAGAAAGACTAAAGATGATGTCTCCAGAATCTGGATATTCTTACTAGAAGAAAGGGGGTTGGACGCTGAACAGGTAGAAATAATAAGTATCCTATATAAGTCCTATACTTCCTAAGCACTTCCCTAGTGACCAAGTTCCAAATGTCCTCAGTGCTGTCCTCATATCATGATCTGGTATATTTCAGAGTATATAGGTTATAGCCAACTTCGTTCCCAAGTCACATTTCAGTTCAGGCAGCATCTATAGTTTTGCTTTTTAACAGTAATGTGTTGTGTAGTACACACTGAAATCACTGAATTCTGCTCATTGTAAGTCATCTAAATATTGTATATCCATTGCCCGAAAACATAGTCTTTTCATTTGTATATCTGCCACATGACACCGATAAAAATCCACCGACACTAGCAAAAATGGTATGAGTGTTTTGTTTGCTTGTTTTGTGGGAGAGCTCTCTTTTCAACACATACGGTCAAGGTCTAACTAAATTTGAAGAACAGCTTTGTATGGCTAAATCATCATATGGGTGCACATCAAGAAAATCACAAAAATGTGGTAGATCAGATTTAACTCTGACTATATAATTGAACTCAAGCAACTTCTCCCTACCTAGCTTACCAGTATAGAACCCTTGCTAGAGTCGCTCAAGTACTAAAAATGCCAGCACAAATTTTATCTTGGCATAACCACCAAGGTGAGCTATATACCTTACATTAGCTGTCTCAGCTCAATTCATATCTTTGATGAAATGACTTTTAAATAAACCACAAATGTCTCTCATTCCAAGAGAAACGCAGCTTCCACTGTTAGTTACCAGGCATTGTTCCACAGGCTGATTGGCAAGTGTATTCATGCCCAGGGTTGTGTGAACAGGAAGCTATGAATTGGGAAGTCCAGTGTACCACAGTCTCCAGCAGAATTAGCCATTTATTGTGCCAACGCAGCAACATAATCAGAAAAATTGAAATGCCACCTTTTGCTTCTCATGACGTTCATCCTGCTCTTCCCCATTTCATCTGTTCCAAAACCACATATTTCTCATTTACTTGCACCTCAATTTCTGCTGGACACTAACAAAATTAAAACATGCGTCCCACCATGCTCTGTCATAGAATCAAAAGAATCTCTGCACTGAATAAGACCTTGAAGGTCACCTGGCTCTAAGATTCCCCAAGTAATCCATCTCTAAGCCTCTGCTTTTTAAAGGGAGAGGTATTTGGAGTGGTCCAAATCAAGGGTGTTGTTGGCTAACAGCTCCAGTTCCAGCTCCCTCATATGAATGGGCGACCTGGATAATTTACTTACCTCCTTTAAGATCCAATTTCATTAGATGGATATAATGACAAAAATAATGATAGCAACCCCCTGGGGTCCTAGTACAAAATTTATGATGTAATGTCTATATAGTGAGTTTAATACCAGGCCAGTTTTGTGTGCTACGAGCTAAATAATTGATAATATCTATGCATCTATCTTCATGCCTTTATTGACATTTCTATATTCAATGTAGTTTCATTTAATTACGTGATTAATACAAACTCAAGTCACCAATGGGGTGCCCAGGCTGGATCAGTGTCCCTCTGCCTCGGGATTTGCCCCGCTCTCCTGGAGTCACCAGGCAAGCAGCACCTGGGAGGCTGGGTGGGTAGGGAGCTCGCAATCTGAGTACCCCTCAGTCTGCTGTAGGTCCCCAAAAGGAGAGGTCCTGTTCCCTGCAGATGCCTCCTGGTGGTGGCTAAATTGTCTCTCTCAGCAGTGGCCGGTAGGCAAAGGGGGAGGGGAGAATGAAGCAACATGGCACCTGCAGATGGGCTCGGGTCTGCGGACTGAGAGGTGCCCCGAGGGAGCTGGGAGCCTGGTGCCCTGTCCCCAGGAGGCTCACAGCTCACTGGCGGTGGCCGTCTCTGGGCTGGAGTGGGCAGGTCTCTCTGCTCAGGAGCCCACCCGCAGTCCAAAACGCAAGGGAGGGGAAATGTAGCTGCTCCACCTACCCTTGTTGCTGGTCTCCAAGCCTCTCGGGGGCCTTTCTCCTTCCAGTTTTCCTCCGCAACCTCTTTGTGTGGGGTCTCCTGTAGTTTCAGGCACTCTCCCTTCCGACCCTCGTCTGATCTATGTTCCTCTGCCTGCCTATCTTTTTCACCTTCTTCTAAAATCTGTCTTTCTTGCAGAGACACTCTGGCTGGTGGTGTTTCTCGGCCGCCATCTTCTTGATCTCAGTGTGATTTAATTAAGGAGGTAAAAGACCTCTACAGGTGGAACTATGAAACACTGAGGAAGGAAATCGCAGAGCACGTAAACAGGTGGAAACCCATACCTTGCTCATGGATCGGAAGAATCAACATTGTTAAAATGTCCATACTACCCAAAGTTATCTACAGATTCAATGCAATCCCTATTAAATTACCAACATCATTTTTCACAGACAGGCCAAACAAGGCTGGACACCTGGTTTTGTGAGAGGACAAGGAGATTTTAGGCTCAGATTTAGATTCAAATTCTGACTCAATCACTAGTGACACGAGCTTTGCAAGTTGCCTGCATCTCTTATGCTGCAGTTTCCTCTTGACAGGTATAGCACTAAGAGTGTTAGATTCCAAGAAAACACAATGTAGATGCTATAAGAAGGAAACTATCTTTAAAGAAGGAAATGTTGCTCCAGGAATTGAAAGCAAGATAAGCCTAGATGTCGTTCTGGTTCATTCCTTACCATCCTAAATTAAATGCAACATGATTAGTCCAAGCCAATTATGGTGATAGCCATTAGTCTATCTTCTTTTGGAAAATTTCTGTTCATGTCCTTTGCCCACTTTTGATAGGGTTGTTTGGTTTTTCTTGCTGATTTTCCTGAGTTCTATATGGATTCTAGTTATCAGCCCTTTATTGGATATGTAGCAGGCGAATATTTTCTCCCATTCTGTAGGTTGTCTGTTTGCTCTCATTATAGTTTCCTTGGCTATGCAGAAGCTTTTTAATTTGTAGTCCAAGCCAATTAGGGTGATCTTCATTCCCTGTGCCAGTGATAAATTTGGTAATGGGCATGTGATCCAATTCTGACAAGTTTTGAGGAGATTTCTTCTGGGAGGGAGTAGGTAGAGCAGAATTCTGGGAAATATTTCTTCATGCTGAAGAAAGAAAACCAATAAGCAATGACCCCTCTTCTTTGTTAAGATAAAGTTAAGACTTAACAAGAAAGTTAAGACTTTCTTGTCTGGGTATGACACCTGGAACTTCTGCAAACTCCTTGTTCCTGGACTGAGGATGAAGTTAGCATGAAGGGTGACAATGTGGCCATGATAAAAGCCTGAGTCATTAAATATGTGGCATATTATCCTTCCTCTGGACTTGCTGTTATGAAAGATTATGAATTTCCTCATAAAAGAGAGATCATCTGCTATAGCAAAACAGTATTGCTCGTCATACAACCATCTTTATTCCATCCTCTCTCCTAGTAAAGTTAGAATCATGTGGCTAGTTCTTGAAAATATGCTGTGGGCAGAATTGACATGAATTGTTCTTGACCTGAGGTAGTTAAGAAAGGTTGTGATTTCTTTATGGTTTCTTCTCTTTTTCCCACTATTTGCATGGCTGGAAGTGAAGAGACTGCGATGTCAGAGTTGCTAGAGTGAAGCAGCCAAGACCCAGCCTAGATCTCCAAACTGATCTTGGATAAGGGTTAAAAAACTCAAACCTACATAGGACTTAACATTGACAGCCGCAAACCTACATGGAAGTTAATATGAGCATGAAGTTTAATCTGATGTGTTAAGCCACTAAAATTTCGGGAGTGTATGTTGGCACAATAGAATATATCCTATCCTAACCAATTCAGTTGCTATAAAGTTTTTAATGCCTGGTTGGTTTACCCAGTACCTAAGGAGAGGTTTTGTTTAACTTCCGAGTACCTAGTAGACCATTTCAACACATACACCTTTCTAAGGTTTTAGCTTCTGCTTTAAAATCCTCAGATACAAAATGCTGGTACTTTTTAAAGCTCTTTCTTTCCTTTGTTTTACATGGGTGAATAGTTGCTTTATTTATTATGCAGTTGGTGGTGGTTATGGAGAATTTTTCTTCACTAGGCTAGAGATTTATAGAGCTGGGCTGCCCTTTTATTAGGCAATATATTCAGTTTGGCGTTCTCAGGTGCCTAGAGAATTTGGCATAGATATATTTTTATCATAAAAAATTCTCATAATGATTATTATTAACATATCTTGTTGTTTATCAGGCCCCAGTGTAAAAATAAATAAATAAATAAAACAACATGCATATGTAGCTTTGACAGTCTAAGTCTTTTGGTCTTTGAGTAGAACAAAGAATAGCATAAATATTTCTGAGCCTTGGTGAATATACTGGCCAAAAAAATGCATAAGCAACTAAAATCACAAATAGGGCATTGCTGCTGGTATCCTTGAAATAAGTTTCCCTCCTGTACAGTGGATTTAACATATCTGAATTTCCCCATTATACCTCCAGGAAATGGCTACAATTTACCTGAATCTTGAAATCATCAAATCCCTACTGACTGCTCCCATGAAAAAGAGAAAAGCTCAGTCTCTCATCCCTAACATTGTAGAGCCCCAATAAACCTTGACAATCACCTAATTGAAACTCCATAAATTAAAGGCAAGAAAAAAGGGCCAAGAGAATGGGAAATAATTTTCAAAAGATGACAAAACCAGTTAAGATCTAGCTAAATGTGTTTCTCTGTTTATTTTATGATCTTCTTCCAGACCTCAAAAAAAAAAAAAAAGCAACTGGAAGACATCATGTACCCTTCCTCCTGCTTCCAGTTACAACAGGCATATGGCTTGGCCTCTTGGGCTTAATACAGAAATGTAGGCCTTGAAAAGGGACATGATCTCAAGATATCAGCCACTACTACCATTGGTTGAACATCTGCCCACTGCTAGGAACTAAACTCTAGTTCTTTAATTGTCAAAACAAACCAATGAAATAGGTGTCACCATCTTAAGAAGGTCCAGAAAAGTTAAGTGATTTGTCCTGGGTCCACAGATGTTGCCAATAGCAAGTGATAGGATGGGATTCAAAGTCAGGTCCTTCCCATCTAATGTTTCTATGTAACCTTGTCCTCAGGGACAAGTAAAGTGTCATTATCCCCATTTTTCAGAAGTACAGTTGAGTCAAAGAAATGCTAAACACATCATTTAAAGTATCACATGAAGTCAATGACTGAGCTGGAACAAAGAATGACAAAATTCCCAATGATCAGAGATTATTTTTTCTCTTAGCTAACCCCTTGTTTTCTGTATTGAAGTTCATGTTATGTGAAATTAAGAATGGAATGAGTCTAGTCAAAAAACATTGTCTTTCAAAACTTTTTTTTCCAGAAAAAATGAAGTGTCTACATAGTTTGCGCACCTCTCACCCCTTAGAATGTATCTGAGAGTATGTTTTTACTTTTAGAAGGAAAGAGAATAGGCAATCTGGCACATAGAAGCACTCAGCTGACACTTCGTTATTGTCCATAAAAAGAGAACTGTAACCACAGGAGCCAGGCAAATTCCAGATACTGGGACAGACTCAGAAGGATGCCCTGAACTCGCATAACTTATGATAAAACTCATAGGAATCTACAAGCATCACCTGTTCACCAGAAAACTCTCTATTTCATCGTTTATTTCACTTGATTGATAGGCCATGGCATTTTAGATTGCTTGTGTTAGGAATTCCCTATGTCGCTTGTGTTTGTGTATGAGGTTTTGTACCACTTGTCTAGTGAGTTTTTGTATTGTGGTACTGCTTATATGGAATGTGAGAAAAAGTGGTTGTTTATGGTCCCTGGTTTATTCTGAGCTGTTAATTCTTTTCCCAGGAATTGGTTGTTTGGATCCTAATTTTGATTTGGAGGTGTGTTCTAAAGGGTTTTTCTCCATTGCCTCTTCCTCCCAAAATTAATACACTATTCTTGCAAAGTTCCAGTGTCAGGCAAGTCAATTTCCCTTTCTTGGGCTTCAGGTAAAACACAAAAGATGATTAAAATGACGACATACGCAATGAATTAAATATGTAGCTATCAAGATGTCAGCTTCAGAAATTTCTGCTTGCAAATTCCAGGTTCAATATCCCACTAGTTTGTGGATAAATTCTTTCATCCCTCTGTAACTTAGTTTCATCATCTGTAAAATCGGAAAACGATAGTAAATATCTTACATGACTGTCAGAACATTAAACAATACATTGCCTAGTACCAGTCAAAAATTGACAGCGGTGGTTCTTTGGATGCTTTGCACAAATAAAAATTTGCAGTTATGTAGAATATTATCAGCTTCCTTTTGGCCATAAATTTAAGAAAGGACAGAGCATGTAAGAGTTTTGTAGAAGTAAAAGCCTCTGCCACCACCAATGAGAGAAGAAAACAAGGATTTAACATCCATCAGAAATAATAACCAATTGCACGTGTGCTAGCTACACAAAGAAATTCACACAGGTGAGTGAGAAAAAATAAAATAAAAATAGTTGGTACCAGTGGTTTAAATGTTGTCTCTGATTGTGATGAGCTTGCAGAGCTGAAACTAATTCCTACTTAATTCCTGGGTCTCCCTACAAATGCTGCTTCCTCAGAGATTTCCTGCCCTCCGTGAAAACATGACATTCTCTTGGAAGATTTGTGGGACCCCGTAGTTTTTCATGTCATCCATTTTCTAAGACCCTGTATGTCCCTCTCATATGATCTATCATTGCAGTTAGTTATTATGTGCTCATTTCTCATGGTCTCCTTACTTTCTGTGTTTACCACTAAAAGGCTGGTCTTTATGGGGGTAGGAAACCCCTCTCTCTTGTTCACTACTTGCCCTTCCCATGCCTGTGATGGTGCCTGGCACAAGTGACAAATGAAATAATGCGAGAATAAACATGAAAGTGAGACCAAGGGACATGGAAGGAGGGAGGCAAGAGGGACAGAAACGTGGGAGAATGAAGTGATGCTACGATTTCGTTCAGTTCTTTTAAAATCCAAGTTCAGAGACTTTCCCTTTGTTGCTCCAGATTTCTTCCTTTCCTTTTATTTTCTTCTATTTTTTTTTTGTTTTGTTTTTGCTTTCTTTAAAAATATAATTCAGATAATTTTGTGGCTGGATCCGGGCTTGGGAATTTTACAAGGTCTAGGGGAAGCTTTCCTTTCTGGTCAGCTTGACGCACCATCTCACTAACACTACTAAACCGGGGCAGTGGGGTACCGGCTGTACTCCCCAGCTCACTTTTAGTAGAGCCCAAAGAGGGCAGAGCTGGGGGAGGAAGCGGATTAGCTTGTCAACAGTTTAATGTCAATCACCTTGATGAGTTTGGCAGATTTCAGATCTGCAGCAGTGCATCAGACTGGGAATGGGTGCTTTTAACAGACACTGTTTGCCCCTGCATCTGCTTCAGTCATGGGTCACCTTGACCCTCCCTTAGATTTAGGAGGTCTCTGGACCAGGCACATCTTTATAGACTGTTGAAAATAAAATTACCTCCAGGAATGAGTCAAGGTCCTGTGACATCCCTTCACACCCAGCATTGCCTCTGGCCGTGGTGTTGGCACGGACCAGGCCACCATCCTGGCTAAGCGTTGCCCCTGGTTACCAGGCAGGGGCCCAGCACCTTCCAAACACATATTAGTCCCTAAGACACTGCTGGAAGGAACCTCAGAGAAGGAATCATCATCCTCCCTCCCCACTTTTAAATAACGATTGAATTAATGCTCAGAGAGGGAAAGGGACTTGACTAAGGCTTCATATTATGACATATGATGATAGAGTTAGAGCTAGAATTTTACTCCTGAGTCAAGTTGGTTCCTTGACCTGGGTCACACATACCATTGTGACAGGATATCAGCATTTTTTTTCTTCCTTTCTTTTCCTTCCTTCCTCCCTTCCTCCCTCCCTCCCTTCCTCCCTTCCTTCCTTTCTTGTTTTCTTCCTTCCTTTCATTGTAGGCACTGTAACAAGCCCAAGTGGCAGGGCTATTTCCATGGCCAAATATCCAGCCCTCCTTATACAACACTCTGATCCTTCTCATACTTTTTCTTCCCTTAAGTCAACAAGAAAGGGATGCGTCTTCTCCTCTCTTCTTCCTATTTTCACCACCACATTCAAGTCCAGACTCAGGAGAAAACTCCTCCTCCCTCTACCCCAAAACACCCTGTGTCTTGATTTAGACTAAGACTTGAGGTCTGCTGAATAAACCATTAAATACAGGCACACACAGGATGGAGACTGTTTAAATCCTATTATAGTTCATTTTAATGTAAATTTAGTGTTCACTAAGGGGTGCCCCGAAGGCAATGACTCTGTTCCCCCATGCAACTCCCCTCCCCAGACATCTTGGAAAAATAAACAGAGAGAAACAAGATCCACATTTTTCATGTCTGTTAACTTTGCAACATGTGGTCACCGCATAGGTTACTGTAATAGGAAACTGTTATAATTAAGCCCTTTCTCCCCATGCCGTGCTGGAGCTCAGAGTCTGCCGGGAGCGATAAGAAAGTTCTGTTCTACTGAATGTTTTGACGTTGTCTTTTGAAATTTACAGCTACAGAATATAAAACCTTTTTTATTTGGGTTGTGGGAGACTGAAAATTGTATAAGCAATTATATGTGAATTGGAAATGCAATCTTAAATGTTGAACAAAGGGTATATTTTCTCCTAATTCCAATGAAGCTGTATTTTTCTAATGGACTCCCATGATTCTAACATATATAAAGAGGGGGGAAAAAAGCCTTCAATCTTACAGTTGGTTATAAGACCCTGGTGTACAGAGAAACTTTATAACAGCATGGGAGTTTATAATCCCCCAGAGGAGGATTAGAAATTTGCAATGAGAGAAATCCTTAATCTTGCACTTATATAACTGCACATTTTTTAAGATTTAAATTGTACAAATCAAAAAAATGAAGATCATTTTGTTCTTTTCTAAATGGTACTCGTAGATAAATGATGAGTGGTTAGAGCCTATTGAACGTTCGAAACATTTGTAGGACATAATTTATTCATGCCAAAGACATCAGAGAAGTAACTCTAGTGTTAAATTACAGCATGAAGAAATTAAAAGGCAGAAGTGAGCAGTTGGGTTTAAATGGATGCTCTGAGGTTTGTAGAAAATGTCAAAAGAGTTCAAATGTTCATAATGCTTCTGAAAGTAAATATTTGGGCATACTGCAGGAAGGCTTTAGCCCAGTGTAAGATGATACAGTTCTTCATGGGATATGTTAGAAAGAGAAGACTGTTTAGTCTAGCCTGTTTAATTTCCATATGTTTTATTAATAAACGAGTATGCCCCAAAGGTGATGTTCTTCCTCCCCCTCTTCCCCATTCAACTCTACCTAGTTCCCCGTAAAGTTCATTCTTGAGTGAATCAAACTAATCCTTATTTTCCTTTTTCTTACTGATTCTTCTTAATTTATCAGAAAACTTACTGGACCAATAAGAAATGTATCCTTATGGACTTGAAAATGGGAGCCTAATAAGGAGTACACTGTTGACAGGATCTAGGAATACCTGGATACTGCAGTCATCTGGCCATAACTTCTCCCCATTGTTAGGGGAGTTGTAGGCATAAAGAAAGCAAAACCTGGCAAAATGTTACTCTGCAAATGCATGGCTTCAGCCTTAAATTTAGTAAACTGAGCTGGGTTATATGGAGAATTCTTTTACTAAGGTTTGGAATTTTAAATGATACCCCTCTTTAAACCCAAAGTTGCATCTTGGAATTTATCACTTTAGTAAGTCTAAAATAACAATATTTAACTAAACAAGAACAAATACACACACACACACACACACACACACACACACTCACACACACAAAAAATAAACAAAACAAAAACATAGAACCAAAGAATAAAATCAAAGAGAAATGTTTAACTCTTAAGAGAATGATAAATATATCTATAATTCTATCCACAAGTTTACCTAATATCCACACTGCCACCTGAGAAATGTCTTAGAATCTAAACACCAAGGTCAGTATACTTCTTCCTTCAAACTGAAGTAGAAGAAAGCTTAGCAGAATATATCCATGGCTTTGGGAGTGAAGTTTCCTGAAATAGGATGCTAAAAACTCTCACCATATTTACTTAAAAAAATAATAAAATAGACAATAATAAACTTAAAAGTGTACATTCATAAAAATCTCTATCTACCCAGATTAGAAGTGGAGGAAGAAATAAATATGTATACAATAATATTTGGGGGATCTGAGTAAAGGGTAACCAGTATGATTTTTTTTCTTCAGTGTTTTGCAATACATATGTCTAAAAAAGGACTCTTTTTCACAATATATAAAGAACTCTTACAATCAAAAAGAAAAAAAGCAAAGAATGTTTTTAAATGGGCAAAACATATGAACAGATGCTCAAATTCACTAGTAACCAGAGAAACACAAATTAAAACAACAATGTAATACCACAACACACCCAAAACTATATGGAGGAAAGGAAGGAAGGAAAAGAAGGAAAGAGGGAGGGATGGAGAGAGGAAAGAAGAAAGGAAGAAAGGAAGGAAGGAAAGAAAGAAGGTAGAAAGGAAGGAAGGAAGAAAAGAGAGAAGGAAGAAAGGAAAGAAAAATGGAGGGAGAGAGGAAGAAAGAAACTAAGGAAGGAAGGAAAAGATGGAAGGGTATGGATATAAAAGAGTAGAAAACATCAAGTATTGACAAGGATTTAGAACAAGTGGAAATCTTATACATTTCTGGTAGAAACACAATATGCTACAACCACTTTGAAAAACTGCTTGTCAACACCTTCTAAAACTGAACTTCTCATACCGTATTACCCAGCAATTCTACTCCAAGCATGAAAATACATACTCATAAGAATATTCATATGTCCACCAAAAGCCGTGTACAAAATGTACGTTTTCAAAAATGCTTACAGCAACATGTTTTTTAACAGTAAAAATCTGAAAATGACCTAAATGTCCATAAGCAATAGAATAAATAAGTTATGGCATATCCACACAATGGATTACAATATAATAATGAGAATGAAGGAACTCCGGATATATAACACAACATGAATGAATCTTACAAAGATAGGATTAAGCAAAAGCATTCCAACACAAAAGAGTAGAAATAGTATGATGCCATTTATATAAAGATAAATAAAAAGAGCAAAAGTAATCTGTGGTGTTAGAATTCTGGGTCTGAGTAGAAGTGGGCAAGGAGGATACTGACGAAGCTTTGGTGGCAGGGGATGCTGATAATTCTGTTTCTTAATCTTGATGGTAATGACTCAGTTGTGCTCATTGTATGAAAATTCATTGACCTTTACGATTTATGAAATTTTCTGTATATATTTTATTAAAATTTGCCTCAAAAATATAATAAAAGGTTGGCAAAGGGGACCGTTTCATCTAGAAGAGCATTTTTCAAGTTTAAGTATTAGGTGGATTATTTCATAAAAGGAAAAGTAAAGATTCAAGAACTTGCTTTGTCAACAGACAACAGTGTGAATAATATTTAATTTTTAAAAAATCTTAGTGTTTAAACCTGTTTTCAATCGACGTAGCCACAGCAAAGGAGAATTCTGATCATCCTAAGTTATATAGTGCATTTTTTACATTATTGCTTTAAAAAAAATCTTATGCGTCTTTCGGTATCTAGGTGAGAAGCACTAAATGTAGCAGTCAGGGTAGGCTAGAACACACTGTGGAAAACTAAAATGGCAAAACCTTAAACTTACAAGGTTTATTTCTCACTCAGGGGTCACATCCATCACAGGTCATCAGGGAGTCTGCCCTAGATCATCCTCCTGTAGGATCTAAATCACTAGAGGGAAAGAGAATGTGGTGAGTAACTCTCCACTCTTTAATGTTTTCTCCTAAAAGTGACTCCCATCAGTCTCATTCATATTTCGCTACCCCAAACAAGTCAAATGGCCATACCCAACACCAGTGAGACAGGGACCTACAACCCCATCCTCTGCCTGGAAGAAAATTTCAGTTATTGAGGGAATCACACATCAAATTGTTCTCACATCTACAAGCCTCATGAGAGTGCTCTAACAGTGGTGTGATCAAACAACACTGGGGACATATCACAGGTACATTTGAGGCAACTGCATTTGTTTCACCTGTCACTAAAGTCCCAGTGCTTGGCAGAGTGCCTGACTATGGCCTGTGCTCCCTGAGTGTTTGCTGAATGAACTATATTACCACAGAGCTGGTATAATCCGCTCTGTGCAAGGGGTATGAATATCCCTTATTCAAAAGACACACACACACACACACACACACACACACACACACACACACAGATAACCTTTTCAGAAGACTGGGGAAACAACTATTAGAGAGAAAATAGAGAAAAGTAGAAAGGAGAGTCAAAGGGGTACTATTTAATGTAAATAAGGACAAGAAAGTAGAAAAGTACATGATGGGCAAATCCAGATGACTATAATGGCAAAGGATATATTTGTAAACAAGCAAAAAAAGGCCCAAAGATAAGATACTATGGAGGGGCAGGGCCTGTGGCAAACAGAAGAAGGCCTTCTTCTTCTGTTATGCACAATTAGCTGTTACTCAGTTCCAGCTAATTATTACCACGCACGTATGGGTTCTAGAAAAATTCTAGGTCTGTCAGTATTTTTAGTGTTGACAAAGTTTTAGCTTTTAAGATAGAATATCTCAATTTTCAAACACCAAATAAGCCAAACAAAACACTTCTGCTCATTAGATTTAGATGGTGAGTCCTTGATATCTGATTACCTCACTCTTGTTACAAGTGAAATACAAGGAGACAGTGACTGAAATACAAGGGGACAGTGACCACACTGGAGTTGAAGGTTGGAACCTGGTTGCAGAGGACTGCATATGAACAGCCTTACATATTTTCCTCTGAAATTTATAGACAGATTGATAAAGTTTGATGCAACTTGAAAACTTACACAAAAACATACTTTAATTGTTCCAAAATTTACACTGAGTTCAACAGTTCCCAAACCGTCATTGTTTTCTGTCTGCAGGACAAAGAAAATGATTGTTTTCTCAATTTGCATTGCTGATTTGGGGGAATAATAGTCTAAGGGCATTGGCAATAAAAAATGGAATGTTTACCAGCAGTGTTTTGCTGTTGTTGCTGTTAAAATACTTAAAACTATTTGACTTTCATGGCCATCAAACATTTACTGAGCAAACAGAATGCAAAAGTTTCAGCCCAAGTGAAACAGATACAGTAGGTCAAAATGTTCCCATAACTTAAACAGTTTAGAACCAAGTTTTTAAAAAATTCTCTCATTAAGTATTTAATTCAATTATTTTTCAGTGCTTGGGGCTAATAGTGCCTGAACACATAGTTCTCCTTAATTTCATTAGCAGGCATTTATGAGTCCCTGCTGTGGATGGATATGGAAGAAATATAAACTTCAGGGTATTTTTCTTTCTTATTAAGTTAAAATGCAAAACAATTCATTGTAATTTTCAGGGTCAAAATACAAGAATCTTTTGAGGCTGCTTCTTGGAAGTATTCATCACTTTCCCCGTTCAACAAAAGGAGACGTTAATCCAAATTTCCACAACTAAAATTTATCCAGAGGACATACTTTGATTTGAATACATACTCAAAAATTTCTGGGATACTAACTCTTAGATTCTAAAGAGAGCTCTAAAGTGACCACTTAAGCCTAAATTCAGAATTTATTTCGTTAGTTCCGTATTCTTGTCCATCTCCACCATCAGTTGAGGGTATTAGCAACACCAGGATAAACTCAGAAAAGAGAAAAAGCTTCTAGTCTTCTTTCCAGGACTCATAAAGCCATTATAAATTGGGCATTGCTGTCCAATTACAAACACCTAGGGTCTCATGCGATTGGAAAAGCACATCATGACTGTGAATGGAAGGCCCGATCTTAATTTTCCATGCCCAATTTATAACATTCTCAAAAGCCTGTAAGGTAAATTCCATTTCCTGTAGGATTCTGTGGCAATCCCTCCTTGGATTGTACAGTTGAACCTCACTCCAAGAAACAAGGAGAAAGGAGAGATGTTGATCACAAGTGGCACCATAGTCCCCTGAAGTAACCAGCCTTACTCAACAGCTGTCTCACACCCGCATGTTCCAAGCACAGGCTCCATGAGATCTAATGAGCCCGAATAGATACAGTCCCCAGATAAGATAAAAAGAGAGTAAACCACTGAAGGGTGGAATTTTCCAATAAAAAACCTCCTGCCTCTTCTGTCCTTGCACAGAGTAGAAAAATGAGGAGAACGTCCTTGGTATTTGTCGCATTTTGTCCCCGGTTCATCTGGGTTCTAACACTAGACCAAATGGGGTGAAATTCCAGCTTCATCGTGTATTAGTTTAAGCGACATTGTGTGAGTCACTTATCCTAACTGTACTTTAATTTCATCAGTAAAAGGGGTTATAATAGTACCTTCCTTGTAGGACTGTTGTGTGGACTGAGAAATTGTCTATTAAGTGCATCACACGGTACAGGGTACACAATAAGAACATAATAAGTGTTGTTATCATTATCGTTGCTGTATTGTTATTACTATTAATTTCGTTGTTTCTGGAAAAGGAGCTGGTTCACCATAGCTATGAATTAATTTAAACTTGGGAATTTCTTCGAATATTTGTATTTTCTCTCTATTTCTTCAAGAAATGTAGGCTTGTTTATTCAAACCTTCAGATGTTCTCACAACTAAAGAGGCCCTTCCAGGTCCTTCTGGTTTTTATAGGTCTAAAGACATTATTTCAGTAAGCTGCAAATACACACAGACACACTTGGACACACAGACACACACAGACACGCACACACAGAGCTGCAGACCCATGCTTCTTTCTATTCCCAGTCATTTATGCATTTATTCTGCAAATGCATGCTTGCCTATGACGGCTCTGTATTCTTTCTCAAGATTGCCTTGCCTATAATCTCTAAGGAGAAAAATTTTGTGTCTTAAATGCATGTTATACATGTAGGGGGTGGTGATAAGGGTATATAATTTCTAAGATGGTCCATTTCTCAGGGAGATTTATAAAGCAAAGTTAAGGGAATGGTGTAAAGGCTTTGAACGTGTACCCTCAGGGCAGATCTCCAGGCTTGAGGCAGGAGCTCTCTGCAAACAATTGCTTTCCACAAGCCTCTCTTTCTCTATTCAGGCCAAAACCCGGTGCCAGTTCACTGCTCCTGCCTTTGCCCACTAGCCTGGTCCAGGTTTGGCCAGTCATCTCTGTGTAGCTTTATGATGGACACAGCCTGTTCCTTGGGCTCCACTCCGGCCATGCTGATTGACATCTGGTTTCTTCCTGAGATTTTGACTGGCAACCCATTCCTGAGTTTGGCTTCAAGAGCTCTTATGCCCTACTTATCCTCAGGGCCTGTTTTCTCTTCACGGAATTAATTGCAAATCTGGGACCACTTTGCAGTTATTGGCCTCTAGATCTGTGTCTAAAAAACCTTCATTGGACAGCAGGAAGGTCTGGAACCCCCTTCTTTGCCTCTTCTCCCCTACATAAATTTCCCTAGAACATTACGGGTCTCTATTAAAGGAATCAGATTATTCCAAAGTTACTGGCCTACTGGATACAGCAGCCTCCTCCAGAGCTCATGCCCAGAAGGTTGTTAGCTGAGTTTAGTTAGCATTGATCAAATTCTTCCAATTTTCATTTTCCATAACCCACTTTTATTCAGGGTTGATACATTTTTTTAAAATGTGAAGTGATTATCATTTAACAGCTGTTGTGCAAACCATTTACAGTGCATTGTTTTTAGTTTTCTTCACCAAAGCACAGCTCCCTGATAAAATCCCCTCCCATAATCTCCCTGAACCTTGATATAGCAACACGCCCCGGTATTGGTTACCCCACAGCCACGTAACAAAAAAGCAGTGCAGTGTCATAGTAAAACAAAAAAACAAACAACAACAACAGCAACAAACATGGGATCACAGGATATGCAGGCAAACAGCAAACAGATCTGGGTTCCAATTCCTGTTCATATCCTTGTAAAGTGTAGGAACTGAAGCAAGTCTCAATGTCTGGGTGCCTTGCAGTCCTCACGCACAAATGTGGAATATTGTCTACATTAAGGGATTTCATTGAATATTAAATTATATCAAATACACATGTCATTAAATTACATTATGTATGTGTGGTATCTTGTCCCTAGTAAATACTTGAAGAAAAGAAGAACCATTTTGTCATTATTCTTCACTGTAGAAAAGTGGGATGTTCTTGGGACAGAAGATGATATAAAAATAATATATGTAATATAATATAATGATATAAAAAATACAAAACATTAGATAGACAAATGAAACTAATTTTAAAAACTCTTTACACTGATAAATACAAGCTCAACTCCTAAAATGCTCACCAACTCCAAGACTGACTGGCTTATTACTGGGGGCCTTTAGTCCCCATGACTTAAAGTTCACTCTGGGCCTTGAATCTGTGTTCCCAAGTCAGAAAGGAATCTGCCCTAGAACTTGGCTTTCTTGCTCTCTCCCCTCCCTTCTGTTTATACGAGTCTACTAGCTGCAGTGCTTGAAATTACAGCCCCTGAGGATTTGGTTGGGGTCTTGCTGGTCCCTGTAATGTTGCTGCCAATCTCCTGCCCCTCGGCAGCTCCGTGGGGCTATACCAAGGCTCCAGCTTAAGTTTACCTCCAGCCCCACCAACGCCCTAATGGACTCTATCACTCACTCTGAGCCAGAGAACTAAAAATAGCCTCTGGCTTAAATCGTTTGTTTGGAAAGGAAAAACAAAACTGAGAGAGCGAACAGAAATGAGGACAGTGCTCCCTCCCATCCAGCTATACTGAAGACCTTCTCCAAGGAAAACACCATCGTTCCGATGATGAGGCTCACGTGATGCGACATCACTCAGGCTCCGGAGAGTTTGCAAATGCTGATAGGTAACCAGGCCCCTGCCCAGCTCCCGTTCTCTCCCACTGGATGCCCCTCTGCGATCCAGAATCCCTGCCTGTCAGCTACGAAAGTCCAACTCTCTGCCTTTCACAGAAGTGGCAAGAGAGACTTTCTGACAAGAGCTTATTAGGGGGAGCTCTGGTGAGACCCTGCAGTGCACAGAACCACAGTAACTGACAGACTGGGTTTCCAGTTAGACACTTTCCACACACGTCCCAAAGCACCTGTATACTTACGATTATGTATCACTCAGGGCAATGTAAAAGTCTACATTCACCTTGATTTTTAAAGCCCAGTGTAACCGTGCCTAAAGCCATCTTAGCATCTTGTTGCCCTACCACCTGTCCCCAGCCCCCTGTACAATGCTGTATTTTGCCCACAACACATTTTCTTGCCCACCTCACCCATACATCCATTGTTAGCTCCATAAATAAACTCGTGGGGTTCTTTTTGGATTTTTTCGGGGGGAGTTACAATTTCTAAAGTGTCCAAATATCTTTCCTCACTTCATTTTTGTAATTATATAATACATGAACATCATTTTTAAATGGCATCATCCACTTCTAAAAGTTTTCCCTAGATTTTCTATTTTTATTAAAAAAAGAATAATCCTGAAGCCCTATATCTGTCCATTTCCTATGACATGACACACTTGAATATATATTATTGTTTTGGTCATGATAATAATGATAATGATGATTTTGATGATAATTCAGGTGCTTGTTTTATTTTCAACATTAAAAAATTAAGTTCTGAGAGGATTAACTGAGTATATTTTAATGTTTTCACCTCTTTGGCACAGTATAGATGCTCAGCAATACTGATTGTGTTGGATTAAATAATGCATAGAGAAAACTCAAGCAAAGAAATCTGTTTTTGATATATTTGGTGTTTGAAACTTCTGAATTGTTTTCATTGTGAAGACTTTTCTTTAGACCTTTTCTCCCTCTTTCAAAAATAGATTGTATCTTTGGAAACTGCCAGGGTAAGGGTAATTGAAGGCTTGCAAATGAAAAAGATATAGGCTTTACATTTGGAACAATTTCTTTACATCAATTTTCTTGTATTATTTTATGGCTGGGATCTCTTATCTAAGTCAAAGCTAAGAGCATATAAAGCTGAGATTATTCATAGGTATTTTGAATCCCATTTGGCATTCAGAATTCTGATGACTTCTATTCTATCTGGCATGCTATTTCTTTCTTTAAAAAAGTAAAATAAATGTAGCAAGAAGCACTCTTATAAGAAAAAAGATGATAGTGGATATCTAATGATAATAATTGTGGCCGTTAAGATGTCCATTGTGCTACATCATGTGGAACTTCCTTGAATTCTGATCCCTAGAAAATTAAAGCACAGGGAGGTAAGGAAGGTGGGTAACTATTCCTCTGTGCACCAAAGCACGGCGGCAGGATGAACTGGGAGCCAGCTGTGATGTCACAGGAACATAGAGAAAGGAGAGTGGCTGTAGAAAGAGTCATGATATGAACCACAAGGTGCACAATGTCATTGGCAGGAAAAAATAGTGCATGGTGTAAATCTTCTGCAGGCCCCAAAGCAGAGAGTGCTTCTTCGTGTGTGTGAGTCTTGTTTGTTGTTGTTGTTGTTGTTGTTTTAATCCACAGGACCTTGAAATAAATACACTAAAGATTACTGTCTGGTGTCTTTATGCTCTGATGACCTAAAAGGATAGATTTTTTGTGTGTTTGGAATGTACATCCAGAGATTTTTGGGGGGAGGGATGGGGAGAAGTGGATCTGCTTATTTTGAAGCCACTGGGAAGGAATAGTTACCCCACCCTCACCTCTCTTCCTCCACCATACTCTTCACGGCTACCTATGATATCTGCAGCCCAAGTGGAGAAGTACCCATAGATCAAGTGCTAGCTTTTGTCACCTCACTCAGAGGGAACAAATATCTAAGCAGTTCAACTAATTCAGATTGGAACACTCTATTTGGCTTTTTGAATCAAGAATGTGATAGACTCATAACAATGAAATATCATACAATAGTTGTAATATTCGATCTAATCAACCATTTAATAATGTGACCTGGGACACACCATGGTGTTCTCTGGTGTTTCTCAGTAATTTGGAGCTGTGTCTAAAACGTTTAGACAAGTGGTTTTCAACTGAAATTGATTTTCCACCCAGGTGACCATAGGGAATGCCTGGGAGCAGTCTTGATTCTCACATCCTGGAGGATGCTATTGGCATCTAGTAGATAGTGCCAGGGATGTAGTAAAGATTTGACAATGCCTAAGACATCTCCCCACAACAAAATGATCGGATCCAAAATGTCAATAGTACCCAAACAGAGAAACCTGATCTAGAGTCCCCCTACTCAAGTAGGTGGATTTGCCACCAGTGCCATTGTGGTACGTGAAGTCACCACCTTGGCATGTAAACTCAGGAATCATTCCGTGAAAGCAGGAATGCTTATAACCAAGTCCTTTCTTTCCAGTGCTCAGAGCAAGAAATTTTCTACTGTCTTTGGAACTTTGCAAACAGCATGAAAGAGACACAGCCCAAGGGCTTGCAGTCAGCCACAGCAGTAAAGAACACAGTGGAGTTGACAACATCAGGTGGTGGCAGTGTCTGCAAAGAGCCAATGAATATTTCTTAAACAAACAAAACAATAAATTAATACTTCTTAAGCAAATAAATAATA
The DNA here is from genome assembly GCF_020740605.2 of Lemur catta. Lineage (NCBI taxonomy): Eukaryota > Metazoa > Chordata > Mammalia > Primates > Lemuridae > Lemur > Lemur catta. The sequence continues at coordinate 25,300,243 of NC_059147.1, read as the reverse complement.
AAGCCCCTTCCGTCATTCATGAGGCATTTGTTTGTTTGTAACCGATTGCTGGAGAGGTTTTGCAGACTCCGTGAGGGCTATGTACAGTCCCTGCTGCAAGAAGCTCTTGGTGCAGAGGGAGAGGTTTGTCCACGTATTTGTGGCACAGGGACCAAGAATAACAATGCCAGAATAGAGACACCCTCAGATCTCCCTGAAAATACCCAGAGGAGAGCATCTGCATCCTCATGGCTGTTCAAGAAGGGCTTCAGAGAGGAAATGACAATGAAGAGAACACAGGAGTCTGAAAGTTAAATACACACTGAGGTATACACCAGGCAGAAGGCAGAAGTTTAGTGTAGCCACTGACCCAAGGTCAATAAAAATACACTGTCTCATCTTGCCCCCCCAGATGATATCAGCATCTTTATGTGAACAAGATTCCTGAAGATTCATATGCTCATTATAGTTTGAGAATCAGTAGGACAGAGTGGTAGTTCTCCACTTTTACTGGATTGCTGAATCACCTGGGTAGCTCTCCAAAAAAAAAAAAAGAAAATCATCCACACCTTGCCACACACAAGCAGATTCTGATTCACTGGTCTGGGGCAGTGCCCCTGGAGGGAACAAACTTTAAAGACTTCTTAGGTAATTTTACTATGACAACAGGGTTGAGACCCATCGGTTGGTGTAATTCAGAGTGGGGAGAACATGTTTAGAGTGAATAGATGTCTTGGTATGCTGAGGACAGTCCAGTTTGTACCTTTTGTCCTAGAATGTTATGGCACCACTTTTCATTCTCAAATGAGTTCTGAGGTTGGAGTAAGCAATAATTTCTTGAATAGAAACAAAAAAGTGCTAACCATAAGAGATAAAGATAAATTGGATCTTATTCAAATTAAGAATTATTCATTAAAAGTACTGATTAAAATTGTGACAAGGAAAATTAGAGAGTGAGAAGAATATATATTTTTATGCATATTTCCAACAATTTGTACACACTGAATATATAAAGAAACTCTAACCAATCAAGAAGATAAAGATAAGACAATCTAATAAGACAAAAGATTTGAACATTCATTTCATTAAAGTTGTGTTAATGGCTGGTCAACACATTAAAACATGCTCAAATTTATGTTTGAGGAAATGCAAATGTAAACCACAATAAGTTACCAATGCAAAACCACACAATGGCTAAATGATAAAGACTGATGATACCAAGAATTGGTGGGATGTAGAGCAAGGAGAATCCTCCTCTTGTCTTGCTAATGTAAGAACAAATTGAAAAGCTTTCTGGAAGTTATGTACCAAAACTCAACATGCACATTTTCTTCAACCAGTGCATGAAAAAGTATCAGAAGATAAATATATTGAAAAAAGGATCAGGACATTCACCGTAGAACACTAAGACTCATGGGATTAGGAATCTGTCTCATAAAGATAATGCAAACAAAGGGGTTGAGGAATTGGTACCATGACGTCTTTCAGTTGGTAGATGCGGTTGGGCTGAATTAATGCCAGAAAATGTTATTTATGTTCCCAAATTTTTCTCAGTTGGTTTAACTGAAGTTCTTACGTCATTGGAAGGAAAAAACTGATACTGATGCACGTGGCAAAAAGGGCAAGTACAATTTGTGTGAGGATAAATCATAATTGTATTTATCATCATTATCATCAGCATTTCTTTGCTCAGAAAATTAAACATATTCCATATTTTTTCTCTGTAGACTTAAAACTCAATACAACAATAGCAGTGAGCCTATGCATTTAGGGAATATATTAGGTATAATAAAATGATTTATATGCAAGTTAATATCTAATAATAGTAGCTAAGCTTTTTGTGTCTTACAAGAAATATCTTTTGTGAATGGTGTTTTCAGGTTATATTTCTCTCTCCCTTTCTCTCTCTCTCAAAGCAGTTTCTGTGAATAAAATCTCTGCTTTTTGTGGCAAATAATTTTTAAGGACACTGTATATTCTATTGTTCATGTCTACTTGAAACATTCATTAAATAATTGAGCATCAGAAAATAGGTTTATCTCCACATGAACTAACATGGTTTCTCTTTCTATAGGCTATGCATTAATCAAAAATTGACTGCTCCTTTCGGTCTTAATACCTAGGCAGCCCAGAGCCAGATTTACTGCTAAAGTCACAATATTAATTTTTAAGATATCTTTCCCTTCCATTTCAATGCTATTTTTCTTTATGCCTGCTATTTTATCATATGCCACTTCAAATCAGCCCTGGAAATGGATGGAATATAAATGAATATATTAGCAAGCAACAGCATAAATAAATGGGAGACGAGAGAGAGTAATATGGAAATTGTAAGATCCAAAAGGGTAATTCGTCCTGTGTAAATTACAATCAGCAACTATAACTGGTGCCCCAGAAGTGATGCATTGTTCTAAAACAATGATTTGAAAATCGAAACAGAGCTATCTGACGATCATTAAGAGGTAAGGGGAAGGGGCATGCATTAATAATTTATGTGAAGGAACACTAGGAATTGTTTAGATGCTATAAATTTACTAATATCATTGGCGACATTAAAAAAAGAAAGTTGGAAATGCTGCATTTGGACCAAATGGTGAAATACACAATGCTCTAGATGGTTAGATGTAATAAAAATTGGTGCAACCATTTTCTAAGGCAATTTAGTAATAGCTGTCAACATTTCAAACACGTCTATTTTTGACCCAGTGACTTTCAGAGAACTGTACAATACATTCACTTACCCAGGTGTACACAGGCATTGATACAAAGATGTTTATAGAAGTATTTTCTGTAATAGCAAAATTTTAGGAATTTTGTAAAGTATCCATCAGGAGTGGACCAAATCAATGCTAGCAATAAATATAATGGAATTATATGCAACCAGTGGATAGAATAGGACAGATCTTTGTAAGAATGGGAATATGTTTAAAGTGTTTAATTTAAAATGTTGGAGAATATGCTTACTTATTAATATATTTATTTATAACAAAGAGTTATTTTTAGTCAGACACATGGACTATGATGACAAAGAAGAAATAGATCAATAGGTAGATAGGTGGACAGATACATAGGCTTATATACACAAGATACTTTTAATGGCCAGGTTTCTGGAGCCCGAAACTGGTGACAACGTTCACAGAGTGACTTTTATGGTTTAACTGATTTCCATTCTGAAGCACTGATATTTTTTCCATGAATATCTATAATTTTTAATAATAATTATCACAAAAACTAGCTTTAGGAAAGAGCTTATAGAAAGCAAACATGAGCCAATCGGTGTGTGTGGCACCTGGAGTCCCAGCTGTTTTAGAGGCTGAGGCAAGAGGACTGCTTGAGCCCCGGAGTTCGAGGCTGCAGTGAGCTATGATCATGCCAAAGCACTCCAGCCTGGGCAACAGAGCGAGCGAGACTCAGTTTCTATAAATCAATAAATACATACATAAAACAAATTTTAAAAAAGAAAGCAACTGAACTCTGAAACAACGAAAGTAAGCATATCCTATCACTTCATTAACAAAGTCCAGAGTAGAGAGGGTTGATTCATCATGAAATTCACCAACATATATATGTATACGTTTAATAATTACATTGCAAAATATAGGCGAAAGTACGTTTACTCTGGTCCAGATTCTAGGCCCAATAGCAAAAGGTAAAAAACATTTTTAAACAAAGACTGGCTATATTTTATTGTTCAGAGTGAATGCAGCCTTGCCAATGAATGAGGGGTGCTTACAATGGTGCTAAATATGCCAGGGAGGAGGCGATTCTTCTGAAAGAAACAACACAGCACGATCCTGGGATAGATCTCATGGTCTTCACAGTTAAGTCTTGTTTTTTGTTCCTTTGCATTCTCTATACACACCTACCTCATTCTCTCTTCCCCCTCCTTTTCCTCCTCCTCCTCCTCCTGCTTTCCTCTTTCCTCCCCCACCTGTGCCCCAAACTATATTTTAAAACTCTTGCAGTTTTAGATCTGCACAGGGCTTGAAATATTTAACACCTTTGTTTTTATGATGAGAAAAATAAGATCTATAAGGAAAGGGATCAACTTAGCCAGTTCAAACAAGTAATTGATAGATTATTGTCCTCTATCAAGTGTCTACTGATGACTTCTATATGTAGGAAGATAGGAATATATATTCACACACACACACACCCCATATTGACCAGTTGAAACATGTGGCAACTTTCCAGTATCTGCCAATTAGGAGAGGGTGTGTTATCCATCCCCACTCAATCTCAACGTAAGGAAGGGTTAGAATTCCTATAACTCAATGATTCAAAGGAAGATGCATGCCTGAAATTAATTGACATTACTGAACATACCAAGGGCTTTGAAAGCAGACAAACATGAAATCCAAACCTAGCTCCTTCACTAGGCTCAGTTTTTCCAACACTAAAATGAGGATCATAACACCCAATGTGAGAATTGTTGAGTTGATCAATGAAATAGACTCTGTATTAAAAGGCCTGGTTCAGTTTATGCTCTTATCCTAAGATTCCTAACCTGTAAACCAAAAACCCCAGGGAAGGGGCTGTGATAGTCCTTGAATGAACATAGGGCATGCATAAGCTCTTTCACAGTGTGAGTATTTTTTTGTGTGCAAGCATTCCTTTCTTTGGGAAAAAGTCCCCAATTTTCATTAAATTCTCAAAGTTGCTTGTCTTCCCTATTATTTTAAGAAAGCTGACTTAAATAGAAGCAGTAATTGCTCATGTTAATAATAATAATTATAACCACAATAAAATCACTAATATTTCACTACAAATAATATTATTATGATTATTAATACTCAATTCCTTGAACATGAGCTAAAATTAGTGGAAGAATCACATTTAAATCATTGGGTGCTTTGCTTTTGCCAGGTAGAATGTTGCAATTTCTTCTTATTACATGAGCTCTTGAGATCGTATTTCACTCTTATCCACACAGAGGAACTCATTTCCCCCAGAAAGGCAGGCTAATGAGGTCTCCTTAATTTATAGCTGAGTCCATTTTTGTGGTTGCTTCATTAGCAGGGATGTCTGTTTAATTCAATAGAATCTTACACGTGGTGCACATAGAAGACACTACAACCCCTGTCCACTCCACATCCATTCATTACCCTAATGCTTCTGACATACACAAACCAACCCTGTTTTACAAACTGCTTAGAGATTTGATTAAGTTGTATCATGTATTTTGTTGTAACAAGAAGGGTGATTTCAAATCATTAGTCCTAAAATTTAGGCTTCTGAGTGCTCTGAAGTCAAGGGGAACAATTTGTCAGCCAGTTGATCTTTTGCTTCTAAAGCTAGTTAACTGATCAATCTAATGTCAGAGGAGCAGAGATAAATGGGGGACATTTTACTATATAGAAAACGGTACATGAAGATAAATCCAACATTCTGCTTCATTTCTTCTGCAGTTATCTTTGCAGTAATTGCTTTGGAACACTCAAGGTGCTCTTTGCACATAGGGGGTGTTGGAAGCCTTTAAATCATCTGCATAGACTAGTCGCTTCTTGCCACGAATCTCGCGTTGCTCCGTTTTTGGGTAGAGAGGGCAATAATCTTTTACTATAAATACAAACTTGGCAAGGAACAAAGGTTGGGATTCTTGACTAGTTGTTTACTGCACAATCAATTCACACATTTCTGAAATTTCCTGACATGTTTGCAAAGTAGATCGAATCCTTAGTGAATTCATTTGATTTTTGCTATAAACATAATGATGAAACTGGATCTGGAGTTAAAGCTTCCTAATGAGTAGATTTGGGAACACCAGCTGTTCTAGTTATCTACCGCTCCATCAAAAACTACCTCTAAACTAATTGGCTTAAAACAACAGCCATATGATTATATTTCATAATTTTGTTGATCAAGAATTGAAACCGGGTGGCAAAAGCGAAGGGCACTTACTGGTATTTAGCCAGCAATGGACTTCAGAGTCTGACATACCTTCACTCACATGTCTGGTGTCTTGGGTGGGGGGAATGAATAGAAGCCTTGTCTAGTTGACTCAGCTGGGACTGTCAATCAGAACATCTCCATGTGGCCTCTCCCAGAGGCGGTCTCAGACAAACTTCTTACTTGAAAGCTCAGGGCTCTCAGATAAGTTCCAGAAGGCCATATTGGAAGCTGCAACAGTTGTTCCAACCCTGAATATTACTTGCCATTAGACAAGCAAACCACTAAGGTAATCTCAGGTTCAAGGTGAGAGAAACTAGACTCTACCTCATAGAGGGAGGAAGCACAAGGTATCTACATCCACCTTTGATCTACCATGCCAGCACATTTTGATTCTTTACAAGACCCATTATCCAATCACTTTACTGCTAACACCTAAAGGTTCCATGGTATTTGTTAGAATGTTTGCATGATTGGTGATGGTTGGGGGAGAGGGGAGGTGATTGGCTAGGTATGTATGGCTCTGAGAGCCTACAATGGGAATTTGCTTTTGCTTAACTCTTTGCAATTAAGCTGCTGTAGGAAATTTACTATCTACACAAGTAATTCACCACCTAAAAATAAATTAGAAACTTTATTTAATCAGAAACATTTTTTGAAGGAAGTTCATCACAGTTTTTTTTTTTTTCCATGATATTCCCCGAGAGACTGAGAGATTACTTTGGAAAATCACTGTTTTTCCCACGGCAATGTAAACACAAAATTATTTTGGTGATTATTGCTGATACTTTGAAGCCAATCTTTTTTTCAAAGCGTTCGTGCCAATTTTATTTTAGATTTCAAGCTATCTCTCCATCATCCTAGGCTAGGGCATATATTATAGTGCTCTGGACTTGGAGTTTGTATGATTAGACTTTTTTTAGCAATAGGGAAAAGATGGCAGAAGTCTGCCACTTATTAACTTTGAGTACTTGCCCTAATAATTTAAATCTCCTTAGCCTTGGTTTCCTTTTTTACATAAAAAAAGAAATAATATCTATCTTATGGATTCAATGTGGGGATTAGATTGTCTGAGGTTATACATGATAAATAAATAGCTTTTTAGATTCAAACAAGTATGTATTGAGTATAATTTTGCTATTCAGATACTTTCTTATCTCTGTTGCCTCCTATACCATTGTGCTTAGAGACTATTTGCAGTAAACCCACTTAATGACACTATTTATTTTATTCCAAAATCCAGGTATGCCAATATTTATTAGTATCTACCATGGACCAGCCACTGGTCTAGGTGCTGAGAATCTAACAGTAGAATGAATATGGGGTCTGTAACATCAATAAGCAATTATGTAGCTATCATTTTTCTATTTGTCTATCTATCCACTTATCTATATATCCTCCTACTTATCTATCTGATGTGTTAACATTTATGGAAAGGAAGAATAGGATATGGTGAGACTGAGTCAGGATCTAAGCTTAGTTTGACCTTAGAAAATTAGGAAAATCTTCCTAGAGAGAGTTCTGTGAATGCCCACTAGAAACCAAGGAGGGAGATTTTATTTCTTCTGGAGTTGGTTTAATGCCTGGTTTCCCCATCAGGAGATTTTTATTAGGAGCACCTATCTCAGTGACTTCTCTTCTTTTTCGTAAGAGCTCTAAGGGCTACCTGAAATCTTAGGAATTATCCAACCATAGCTTTCTGTTTTCTCTTGGGAGAATTTGTTTCTAGAGGAATTTGAATGATTTAAGCTGGAATTGCATTTCTACAGTTGGCTAGCAGGGCAACTGGAATTTCTATTTTCCTATCTCTGAAATGAAGGTAACAACAGGTAGAACTGCGCATCTTAAATGGAAGAAGTGATGGAAAGTTTTGCTTCTCAAGTTCTCTTGTGCTTGAAAATCATCTGAAATCTTGTGAAAACGATGCGGTCCAAAGAAGGAGGGCCTGAGATTCTTCATTTCTCACAAGCTCCCAGGTGAGGCAGATGCTGGTGGCCCATGGACCACAGCTTTACTTGGAAATGTCCTCAATCTCCCCCCTCCATCTTCCCATTACAAAATTCCAGGGGACAGGAATGGATTTGTATTGCTCCACATCTACCGTTTTATGGTCTCTCAATTGGGTTCCTCATTTAAAATAGTATAGCTCCTGTATTTTGTTTAACTTTGCTTGACAATGATGATTTGTGATTCTGCTCTTTCCTGAGCATGTTTATAAAATGACGACCTTGGGATTAGAGACTCTGCTGCCCAGACACAGGGAGCAGACTTTCTATGGAAGAATTGTGAATGGTTATTTTATCCATTTTTTTCCCTTCTTTTCCCTTCCTTGGCTTCATATGCTAATAGAATCAACATCCCAGTTTGCTTTTTAAATATTTCTTAGGAAGCTTTATTTCAGAATTTCCTATGGTTTTTGTGCTCATTAGTCTTATAGGTGAATCGGAGATTTCCTGCTATAACACCATGAGGTTTCTCAACAGACCCTCTTGGGTCCTTGTTGAGTCTTTTGAATGACTTTATTATAACAAAGTTGACTTGGAGCCAGAGGAGGCAGAACTCTGGCATTGGGCTTTCTGTAGAGTTTTATAGGATTTTCTCAGAAACTTAATGCCAGTTTAATGGAGTTTTGTAGCTATTAATACTCACCACTCCAGCTGCCCGAAGAAATATGTAACTAAACAATAACTTGAAATAGGTAAATTCATGATTAAGTTGCACTAAAAACTAATGCCACTTGGCAATAGTCCATAATTTCCAAATGCACATCATTTAGAGTGATTGGTAACTTCAGCCTTGTAACTCTTTCAAGGAGAAAGGCTACAAGCTTAAATCACTACATTAAGCTGACAGTGAGGCTCATATTTTCTGAGCTAAAGATATATTTTTATGGCCACACAGTGGACTCTGTTTATCACTCATCATAAACCATAGGAAACCATTTTTGTTTTAAATTAGGTGCTCAGGCTTTTGTCCTGTAATCTGTTTCTTTATTCTTCCTTTTCACTTTCGTTGTTCCATTTTCAACAACTCCCAATCGTCTTCCATTTCCTGAAAATGGCTCATATTTTATATCTCAGCTTCTTTAAAGGCATTTCATCCTAGCTGAGGTCACCTTAATTTACACCTTAAATTACAGTTCCAAAGCCAACTTCTGTGCTGCTGATACTGAGTAATCCTGCTAAAGAGTCCAATTTTAAAATAAGGAACAGTCTTATCCTAAAAAGCCAGGCAAAGAAACCCATGAATTTTGCATATCTCTTTAGTACTTTTACTTATTGAATTACATTTCTCCCCTTCCTTTGAGCCACTTAGTCAATTACCCTTCATTTTACAGCCTAGTCTGGTTCTAGAGGCTGGCCCTTCATAAAGACCATCACTAAGTCACTTTTTTCCCAGACTAGGCAATAGCCCCAAATCATTTGAAAGTGAAATGACTGTGGAATTTTGGGCTTAATGGTTTTTAAGCCATCTCAATTACGTTTATTAAAATGGAAGATCTTTTCAAATTAGATTTCTCTCTCTCTCTCTCTCTCTCTCTCTCTCTCTCTCTCTCTTTCTCCCTCCTTCTCCCTTTCTCCCTCTCCCCCTCAATCTCCTTTCTGCTCAGCAAAGCCCATATTTTTGTTGCCTGATCTTGGATGAGGGAGACTCATTGGCCAGCTGCCACAGCCCCAGCAGTTGAGTGGGGGGAGAAGCATGATGGGCACAGAAGTCTCCTTGATGAGAAAGACTACAGCTTCAATTCATATGGAATTTTAAAACATGTGCTTGGCAATCTATAAATGGCCAAAAAAAAAAAAAAGCAAATAAACATAAGACATTACATCATGCTTAAAACGATTTTTTTCTCATAACTTCTAGGACTGTTCACAGGCGGCTTTGGCACGGTATCTTCTTACACAAATGAATAAGGAAACCGGGCCTATTCCTGAGCATCGCAGGAGATAAAATTACACGCTTTGTTTCTGAGTGTTCTGGAAAGGTGAATTTGGTTCTTGCCGCCTTCATTTTCTCACTCAGCTCTGTCTTTCTATTTATTGCCTTAATTTATTTACATGCTTCTCTTATCTCTCTAGACTTGAACTGTTTAATTTTTCAGCTGTTACCCACATGTGGCTATTGAGCATTTGAACTATGGCTAGTCCAAATTGAGATGTGGATACCAGATTTCAAAGACCCCGTACAAAAAAAAAAAAAAAAAAAAAAACCAAAGCAAACAAACAAACAAAAAAATGCAAAATATCTCAATAACATACATGTTGAAAGGATAATATTTGGGGTTATTTGTGCATTTATTATGTTGTATTGGCTTACATACATATACATATATTTGGGGATATTTTGCTTAATTAAATATATTAGAATTGTTTGTTTTTACATTACTATGGTGCTCATACACTACTTTTTTCATTACATTTTTAAATTACCTATGTGTCTGTCATCTGAAGCTTGCATTATATTTCTAATAGAGAGTGTTATTCTAGACTGTACATCCCTCAAAAGCAGAATCTGAGTTTTGTTCCTTTCTGTCTAACCAATGAATAGCTCAGAAGGCACTTAATGATTGAATGAATCAACATACATATTGATTAACTGATTTATTATTTATTCGAATTTAAACTTCACTCCCAAATAGAGCCATATGCTTCACATTCCATATGTGTGTGATATCATTGTCTACATCAGAGCTTCCCAACTTCTGGCCTCTGGTATTCCTGGATGGGTTACAGGTAGGTCAAAAGATTGATTTTGTCTTCCCTAGAGGTTGACAAATGGGACATGGGGCTCTCCGGGCCCCCAAGTCCCTTGCTTTCTACTACAAGGAGCCACATCCATCAATCCAGGGCATTGTGCAAATATTATAAAGTTCTCTGTTTATCATGGAATAGAAATGACTGGAAAATACTGTCTAGCTTTTCTATAATGGATTTAAACTTCTTTACTATTTCGAAGAAACAACTCAAAATTAATTTAATCGTGAACTCTACTATAATCTTTATCTTTCTTTTATCTTTAAACCATTAGCATTGGTGAGTATAAATCTGAGGGTTAATCTCACTTTAGAGTTTCATAGGTTGAGCATTATGTGAAACGGGCATAAAGTTTCCTTCCAAACGTCTCTGAATGTCATAGGTATAAATAGTGTCATGTAATTCCTCTGGTTTTGTTAAACACATCCTAGACAACAGACATCCAATTTATTGGGTGCTATGAAACAGCACGGTGTGTAGAACTTTTGACATAGTCCATATGCCAACCTCATGGGGTATTATTAGACTTATTTTCAGTAGAGGAAACTAAGGTTTGAGTAACTTGCTCAAATTCACACAGCCGTTCTGTTACAGATCTGGACTTTGAATGTCAGCCTGTTTGTGCCAAAAACCTTTACTCTATCTTGAAAATGTATATCTTGGGGAGGAATAAGCAAGAAAATGAATCACTGCTATAATTTATTGAGATATAAAGTCGAGTCTTCCCTGTATTGCCCCCTCCCATTTCATTTCCTTGTCTCAGGAGATTATGTAAGACAGAAAACAGTTGTTGAACCCAGAGTCTATTCCTAAACACTGAAGAGAAAAATGTAGTGTGTTTTAAAGGATAGCAGAGACGAAGGAAAGCAGAGATTATAGTAATCAAAAGGAGACAGAACCGGCCCCTCTTACACAGGATATTGGGCTTGCACGGGATGCTTTGGCCTCACAGTTGATAAGGAGGTTAATAATAGAATAACAGGCCTGAGAGAAAACACACCGTTCTTTCAGGCTGGGCAAAGAACACAATGAACATAAGGCAGACACCATTGTCTCTAATGCTGAGATATGACGAGACTTTCTTTATCCCTCAAAAGCTTTCATGCATCCCAGTCGTCTTTTCTTTTTAACAGACAAATAAAAATTATATATCTATATTATGGTGTGCAACATGTTTTGAAATACGTATACATTGTGGAATGGCTAAACTAAGCTAATTAACATACACCTTACATCACATATTTATCATTTATTTGTGGTGAGAATACTTAAAGTCTACTTTCATAGCAATTTTCAAGTATATAATGCATTGTTATTAGCTATAGTCGCTATGTTGTACGATAGATGTCTTGACCTTTTTCCTCCTAATGGAAATTTTATATACTTTGAGGAATGTCTCACGAATCTCCCCCAGCCCCAACCCCTGGTAACCACCCTTCTTCCACTCTGTCTCTATGGGTTCTAACTTTTTAGAGTTCACTTACAAGTGAGGAGGAATCAACCTAAGTGCCCATCAAAGGATAAATTGGTAAAGAAAATATGATATATATATACACAATGGAATACTATCCAACCAGAAAAAAGAAGAGAATTCTGTCATTTGCAACAACATGGATGAACCTGGAAGACATTCTGTTGAGTGGAATAAGCCAGTCACCTTTTGTACTGATTTCAAAGCCTATGTGAGAGAGCGGAAGGAGCTCTTCAACACTGTGGGAGCTGAATGACTTCAGCAGGGACTACTCTTCCACCCCCTAAGTAGGCTCCATAGCTTGGGAAACTCTTCACCCAGTTAACATCCTAGCAGAATTCTGAGAGATAACTGCCGTATTCCTGAAAGAACAAGATTTCCTCTTTGGAAGCAAAGGTAGAGAAAGAAGATAGGCTTTTCCGTTCTCAGGAAATGCAGTCCTTTTCAAGTCAACTGCATCTCTCTTTGTGAGCTCTGGCCTCCTCCAATTGCTTCGCACTGTTTATCACACCTTAATCGACATGAGTGACAGAAACCCTGATAATAGACCAGGGGTGATACTGCTGGTGGGGGTGACCTCTTTTGAAATGCCAGGCCTGAATAAGCTGTATTTACATTTCTTTGGGCTCCAGCTTTTAAAAGGTTTTTATCTTCCACACCAGGGGAATGAAAGTAAAAGTTATTTTAGTGTCCATCCAACATTGCATCTCAGCATTGCAATCTCTCTGCACCTCCTCCAAGCTGAGAACTCCTGTGTGAGGACCAGTAACCACCTGTAGCCCAGTTACTATAAGCATTGCATACCCTCCATCTTGGAAATATTAAAATCCATTCAAAATAAATAAAGCCATCAAGGCATGTTCTAATTAGTTCAAAGATGCTCTTTACCATAATATAAACCACACACAGGATTCGAGGTTGGAAGAGCTGGGCTGGATCTCTGCCTGGTTACTTAGCTTGGTTACCTTGGGGAAGCCCCTTAATCTCTCCCACGAGATTTTATGGTGGGTCTGAAGAATAAAATAAGACGTTGTTTCAGAAAGAATTAAATGATGCAATGGATGAACAGATGTCAGTCATAGTACTTGGCCCATATTAAGGACCTCAGAACCCTTAGCTTTCTCCTACACTTTTGTTCTCTCTTCACCTTAATTGGGAACCTCTTGCCAGCAGAAAAACAAAATTATTCTGGGAAAAAACTAGTTCACCTCAGCATGTTCAGCCCATAGTGTGATTAAGTACTGTGCTCTGGCTGCTACTGTGATTTAATACTTAACTTCTCAATGTGTGGTGCCTGGACCCGCAGCACCAGGGCTTGTTAGAAACAGAGTCTCAGGTTTCAGGGTGAGACAATTCCTACATAATTCCTATGCATATTGAGCACTGTTTAATGGAAAGACACTAACCTACCAGTCAGCAGATTGACCTTCTAGTTTGATTTTCATGAAAATGAGCAAAGACTCTAAATTCTATGGTTTTGTGTCCCATCCTTTAAAGCGGGGATGTTTTCATCTGCCTTTTCTGGAAAGCTCAGACGTGATCTTGAAGAACAAAAGGAAAGCCTGGCCTTAACTGAGTATTACAAGTAATATGCATATAATGTTTTTTGGATGTAAGTGTATTTAGTAGAAACTGCAAAATCTAAACCGAACACACACACACACATTCACACTCCTAATTGTCAGAAGCTGTGTCACCCAAGCAAGGGAGAGAGAAAGAGAAAACAGCAACCTCACTCCTCTGTACATATCCTGTAACATTTATCACTTTGCAGATGTGTTTCTCCTATTTTCCTGCCCAAGAGAAAAGTATTTGCAATTCTGCGAAGCTGCCCTTTATCCAGCAGTACAAGGGCAGAGAGGTAGAAGAAAGGGCGTTGAGTTTCACTGGTGCATAAGACCCCGGGTTGAATCTGTAATCAAGTCATGTAATTGGGACCTATTTGCAAACACCACTGCTGTTTGGGAAAGAGTGTTATTGTAGAGGACACTTTTGAAAACGTGTCCCCCGGAGGACAGACTTTTATCATCTTAGAAGTTGAGACGCTATTTTGCTTCTCATCTTTCCTTATTCAATTCACTTTCATTCTTCATTCTTTCAGGGGTTTACATTATATATTTCCCTCTGTGGTCAAAATAGATGCACTCCTAATTTAAAGATGTTTCATCATTAAAAATTATATTAAACCGTCCACCATCCTCAGGGAAGACTTCATTTCCACTTTCTGCTGCAGTCAGCATGGTTAAGATTCGGTCTTTCCATAAACTTGGAATCTATTTAAAGCTATTTCCATAAACCTGGAGTTATCTGATACCTCTTCATAGTCTTGCTAACCAACTAACTACCTATTTTTAAGAGCCAATAAAATTGACCTGATTTCGGCTAAAAGAGAGAAACACGTTTTAAATTCTGCAGAACCAAGAAATTATAGAAGCAGAGTTTATTGAGTGAAAGCAATAAAATTGCAAAGTGCAAATATTTAGGAGAGTTAGACTATTGATGTTGGATTTTGGAAAGGAACCTTAGGGAGAGGGGAGAGCAGACATCCCCCAAGGCAATCTTCACCAGTTGCTTTTAAGCCAAACCCACTTGTGACTCACATCAGCATTTTTTTTTCCTGAAGGAAAATACATTATTACTAATGTTATTTTGCTGTTTGTTAAAGTAACATGTACTCAATAGATTTAAATTAGTGTGTTCCTCATCTCAGAGGATTTTGTCCCAAATTGCTTCTATTTTGCAAGCAACATTTGGGCAAAATTCAAGGAAAATATCTGGGCATGTTGGCTCATGCCTGTAGTCCCAGCAACTCAGGAGGCTGAGGCAGGAAGATTGCTTGAGTCCAGGAGTTCAAAGCTGCAGAGAATTATGATAGCACCACTGCACTCTAGCCTGGGCCTGGGTGACACAGTGAGACCCTATCTAACAAAAAAGAAAAGAAAAGAAAGAAAAAAAAATAGCAGAATAGGGGAAAACCCCACCATATTACCCCACCCCCAACAATTCCAGTGCTTTAGCCAGTGAGTGGTTTTTGTCTGTCCATGTTTTTATTTTGAGCCCTTTTTTCTGTGCACGCTTTACATAGTTGTATTCATAACATGGGTATAATTTTTATTTCTTCCTTGCCTTAAATTCTTTATAAATATTTTCAGTCTTGCCATATAATTTGCTATGGCAATCCTAGGGAACTCATATACCTGTGAAGGGGTTTGCACTTTATCCTGAATTCAATCAGTAGCCCTTGGCACCTTTAAAATAAGTCATAAAACAGTCATATTGAAAAGATAACCCTGCATACAAAGCCAGAGTGGAAGTGGGATGATCAAAGTACTGAGGACAGAGAGATTTCATTCATCCATTCGTTTATCAACTTATTCATTCCCCAAATAGCTACCACATGCCAAGTGACTATGTACATGGTACTGTGCAAGGTTCTAAGCACGGGGTGGAGACCGGAATAGACGCTGCACTCATGAAACTGAGAATTTAGTGAAGATATTGCCAAGAGAGAAAGAGCAAATGAATAATCACAAGTTGTGCGAACAGTGAAAAGGAAAAGGAACAGTGAAGTGTGAGAGTGGGACAGAAGTGGGAAGTAGGTGATATGATTTAAGCAGGGTGTTAGCGAAGTCCTCCCTAAGTCCTCCTGAAGTCCAGACCTGGGGAGGGGAAGAACAGAGGCCATTCCTGACAGAGGGAATGGCAGGTGAAAACTGTCTTGAAGCTAGAAAGGGAACAGAAAGAAGAACAGAGTGGTTAGGGCATTGCAAGAGAAGGTCACTTTCTAAATCGTATTATGCCTGGGCTGGGGAATTCACAGATTAGTAAAGCATTCCCTCCTTCCCCAGGTGTAGCAGTTGCTCAGGATAGGATTAAGAGTGGCGCAACACCAAAATGGAGTGCCTGCCCTTATCCTTCTTCCCAGGTGGGGCAATTGCTCAAGGCAGAGCCACCTCCACTCCCCCAGGCTGCATCTCACTGTCCCCTGCATTCTATTTAATACAATGCCAAGTCTCCTTCATGCCCCACCCATTGGTGAGTTCCAGTGATCACAGCCTAAAAACACAGTCTTAGGGTTACACAAGCCAACATGTTTTTTTCTACAAGAAAATGTGCTTTGTTGATGAAACTGAATGAACATTTACACACTGTTGTGTACGATCCGCCTGGCTCTTCATTCACCTTCTCTGACATGAGCTCATTTAATGCTCGTAGTGACCACAGAAGTTGGATTCTTACTGCTATTTTATAAAGGAGACCCTCAGGACTCAGGGAAGTTCTGGATTTGGCACGTATTGACTGAGGACCTTCCATGCAGCCAGGAGCCAGGAGACTGAAAGACAATACAAAGATTAACTGGCAAGGAAGCACCTGGATGGAGTCCACATCTCAGTCCTGGAACCCTGAGTGATGTGCTTAACCTCACCAGGCCTCTGTTTTCTCATCTCTGAAATGGGGCTGGAGACTTTATAAGATTTCAATGCAGGAGATACAGAATGAAAAATATTTAGCAAGTGTCTGGCGTACCAAGAATGCTCAAAATGTGTTCATAATTTTTAAGTAGAAATGACAAAAAATAGTCCAGGAATTGGAAGACTGGAAACAAGTAAAGCCATCGTTTCTTTCAGTTTCACAGTGGAGGGATTAGCAAGAATCAGTGCATGCATAGACATGGAGATCATCAACTCTGCCAGAGGAAAGGGGAGCCTCCCAGTCCAAGTGACTCCTCGATTAGCAGGTGTGCAGATTTAGTGGGCTCACTGTCCAGGGCGTGGGGACATGTGCTGCCCTCAAGTGAGGCACAACCCTCAACACAGCTCGGCTCTTAGGGAGTGCTCAGTACTCGTCCCCAATAACTCTCTATGGAATCAATAAAAACACAGCCTGTGTCCACAGTTGTCCCCAGCAAGGATGTGAAGGTGCATCCAATAACTTTGTAATGATTTTATAAAAGTCCAGGAGATCCCCTTTCTAGGAGGAAAAAAATCAAAAAAGTGACTCTCAGAGCATCATAGATAATCAGGGAGAACAATCTTACACTCCCAGGTCCTGGAAAGCCCTGCCTGAAGGAAAAACTCACTTCTTTCGCTGATTCCTTCCCATCTGGATCAGCTGCTGCTTCTTGCCTTTAGATTTTCATTTGGGTGATGACACGCCCTGTTTAGTCTCTGAGCCACTAGGTGGTGCCTGTGGGGCAGACTTGACCAAACCCATAGGATGAGTCAGTAGATGCAGTAAAAGGGTGTGCAGAATGACCTCCCTGTCAGTAGGTGGCGCCTGCTGGGAGGGGCAGGCTGCAGTGTTGTTTTTGGGTCCTGTAACCAGCTCTCCTTCCTCTGGAGAGACACTCTAGTGCCTCACGTGGTGGGTGGGGCCCTGGGACTTCCAGGTGTGTCCTTATTCTGCACCTCAGTGGGGGCAGGTCAGGGAGTGAGTCTAGGCAGAGCGGGGTTGGCTGAGCCTGCCCTCAAGCTCCATGAATGCTGTTAGCTGGGGTCAAAGGTCTGTTCTTTGCCTCTGGGCAAAGCTGCCAGGGAGGGGCTGGAATGGCCCCTCTCAGCAGGAAAGTCTGCCTGTGGGGGTGGGGCTGAGACCTACAGTCTAGAGCAGGCCTTGCTCCTTTCCACGCTCCCCTATTCCGCAGTTTCCCCGGGGCCTCTGCCAGCAGCAGGACCTCAAGCCAGTGGATCTACCCTGGCTGTCATGCAGGCCAGGAGGTTGGTTCCCTGCCCAGGATCGCAGACCAGGCTGGGCCCACGGCCTTCCCATGAGAGGACGCTGATCTGCCCCTGAAGGCGCACACACTCAGTAGGGTCCTTCACAAATAACCCTTCTGTGCCCCAGGGCAATGCTATTGAGGCCTGGGTGTGTGGGATCTGGACTGCAGGCCTGTCCCCTGGGCCCTGGAGATCAGTCCCTGACCCTTCCAGGGAGAGGAGTGATGGTCTCAAGTCACCCACGGGGTGCCCAGGCTGGATCAGTGTCTCTCCGCCTCGGGATTTGCCCCCCTGTCCTGGAGTCACCAGGCAAGCAGCACCTGGGAGGCTGGGTGGGCAGCAAGCTGGCAATCTGAGTACCCTTCAGTCTGCTATAGGTCCCCAAAAGTAGAGTTCCTG
The DNA here is from genome assembly GCF_020740605.2 of Lemur catta. Classification (NCBI taxonomy): domain Eukaryota; kingdom Metazoa; phylum Chordata; class Mammalia; order Primates; family Lemuridae; genus Lemur; species Lemur catta. Next base: position 25,282,034 of record NC_059147.1, on the reverse strand, counting down.
TTCCCTGCAGATGCCTCTGGGTGGTGGCTAAATTGTCTCTCTCGGCAGTGGCCGGTAGGCAAAAGGGGAGGGGAGAATGAATCAACATGGCACCTGCCGATCAGCTTGGGTCTGCGGACCGGGAGGTGCCCCGAGGGAGCTGGGAGCCTGGTGCCCTGTCCCCAAGAGGCTCATGGCTCACAGCTCACTGGCGGTGGCCGTCTCTGGGCTGGAGTAGGCAGGTCTCTCTGCTCAGGAGCCCACCCACAGGCCAAAACACAAGGGAGGGGAAATGTAGCTGCTCCATCTACCCTTGTTGCTGGTCTCCGAGCCTCTCAGGGGCCTTTCTCCTTCCAGTTCTGCTCCACAGCCTCTTGGCATGGGGTCTCCTGTAGTTTCAGGCACCCTCCCTTCCAACCTTCGTCTGATCTATGTTCGTCTGCCTATTTTTTTCACTTTCTCCTAAAATCTGTCTTTCTTGCAGAGACACTCTGCCTGGCGGTTTTTCTCGGCCGCCATCTTCTTGATCTCAGTGTGATTTAATTAAGGAGGTAAAAGACCTCTATAGGTGGAACTATGAAACACTGAGGAAGGAAATCGCAGAGCACGTAAACAGGTGGAAACCCATATCTTGCTTGTGGATCGGAAGAATCAACATTGTTAAAATATCTATACTACCCAAAGTTATCTACAGATTCAATGCAATCCCTATTAAATTACCAACATCATTTTTCACAGATATAGAAAAAATAATTTTATGCTTTGTAGGGAACCAGAGAAGACCCATTTAGCAAAAGCAATTTTAAGCAATAAGAACAAAATGGGAGGTATTAATTTACCAGACTTCAAACTATACTATAAGGCTGTGGTTATTAAGATAGCTTGGTATTGGCACAAAAACAGGGACACAGACCAGTGGAACAGAATTGAGAATCTAGATATAAAACCATCCTCATATAGCCATCTAAGCTTTGACAAATGAGACAAAAACATACTCTGGGGAAAAGAAACCTTATTCAATAAATGGTGCTGGGAAAACTGGATAGCTACATGTAGGAGACTGAAACAGGACCCACACCTTTCACTTCTCACAAAAATCAAGTCACAGTGGATAACAGACTTAAACCTTAGGTGTGAAACTATCAGAATTCTAGAAGAAAATGTGGGAAAGACTCTTATAGACATTGGCCTAGGCAAAGAATTTATGAAGAAGACCCCAAAGGCAATCACAGCAACAACAAAAATAAATAAATGGGACCTGATTAAATTAAAAAGCTTCTGCACAGCCAAAGACACTGTCACGAGAGTAAATAGACAACCTACAGAATGGGGAAAAAAAAAATTGCATGCTACACATCTGATAAAGGACTGATAACTAGAATCTATTTAGAACTCTGGAAAATCAGCAAGGAAAAGTCAAACAACCCTATCAAAAAGTGGGCAAAGGACATGAACAGAAATTTTTCAAAAGAGGACAGAATGGCCAACAAACATATGAAAAAATGCTCAACATCTCTAACCATCAGGGAAATGCAAATCAAAACCACAATGAGATATCACTTAACTCCACTGAGAATGGGCTTTATCAAAAAGTCCCATAACAACAAATGTTGGCGTGGATGCGGAGAGACAGGAACACCCATACCCTGCTGGTGGGACTGCAAACTAGTGCAACCTCTGTGGAAAGCAATATGGAGATACCTTAAACAGATACAAGTAGACCTACCATTTGATCCAGCAATCCCATCATTGGGCGTCTACCCAAAAGAACAAAAGACATTCTATGACAAAGATATCTGCACCTGAATGTTTATAGCAGCACAATTCACAATTGCAAAGATGTGGAAACAACCCAAGTGCCCATCAATACATGGGTGGATCAATAAAATGTGGTATATGTATACCATGGAGTACTACTCAGCTATAAGAAACAATGGTGATATAGCACCTTTTGTATTTTCCTGGAAAGAGTTGGAACCTATTCTATTAAGTGAAGTATCCCAAGAATGGAAAAATAAGCACCACATGTACTCACCATCAAATAGGTTTCACTGATCATCACCTAAGAGCACATTTAGGAATAACACTGATCGGGTGTCGGGCAGATGTGGGTGGGAGGGGATGGGTGTATACATACATAATGAGTGCGATGCGCACTGTCTAGGGGATGGACATGTTTGAAGCTCTGACTTGGGGGGGTTGGGGGGGGCAAGGGCAATATATGTAACCTAAACTTTTGTACCCCCACAATATGCTGAAATAAGAATAAAAAAAATCTCTAAATTCATTCTTCAGTTGTTTTTCTTCTCAAATAAAGTTCTTTCAGGGATATTTGGAAGGATGGTTTCTCCTGAGAAAATATCACTGACTGACATTTAGGAGTAATACAATTTCCAGTTATGAACCGTCTTTTGCATTGTGTCTGTTTTAACACGAGAGAGGCAACAGTGAAGGGAGGGATAAGGGGTGCTCAGTTACAGGGGGCAGGGGACAAAAGGTGTTTGCTTTTGAAAAATAAAATGAGCCTACTCACCTACTATTAATAAGAAAAACTAAGTAGAAGATGCTCACAACATGTCACCACTGTGTCGAGTACCTTACATATTTTTTTCATTGAATCCTTACCCCAGGTAAGAGAGGTATAATTGTCACTATTTTTCCTATGTGGAAACTGGGGCACCTGTTTGCAAAGTAACTTGCCCAAGATCACTTGGAAAGTCAGAATTCAGATCTAGGGGCTAGATTCTGTAAATCAGCAGTCCCCAACCTTTTTGGCACCAGGGACTGGTTTCATGGAAGACGATTTTTCCACAGATGGGGTGGTAGGAGGATAGTTTGGGGATGATTCAAGCACATTACATTTCTTGTGCAGTCATTTCTCTCTGCTAATGATAATCTGCATTTGCAGCTGCTCCCCAGGACTAGCATCACCACCTCAGCTCCACGGCAGATCATCAGGCACTCGATTCTCGTAAGGAGTGCAATCTAGATCCACCCCTTGCACGTGCAGTTTACAGAGTTGTTGGTGCTTCTATGCGAATCTAATGCTGCTGCTGATCTGATAGGAGGCGGAGGTTACGCTGTGATGCAAGTGATCAGAGCAGCTGTAAGTACTAATGAAGCTTTAATGGCTCATCTGCTGCTGTGTGGCCCAGTTCCTACCAGGTCACGCAGTACTGGTCCACAGCCTGGGCATTGGGGACTGCAGCCGTAAACCACATTTTAAATCACGGTGGTGCTTCCGATTTACTCAGATTCGCTTGAAATGTGTCAGGCTTAGGGACTGACAAGAACCTACTAAGAAAATCCAGTATAGAGAGGGTGAAGACCCATAGCCTCCTCATGTGACATAAACCTTGGCTCTATTTAGTGTGTGCTGCAGTTCCAGGTTCTGCTTTGACTTCCTCACGCTTAACAGAAAAGGTGTGGGCAACTCTTAATTGGGAGAGTAGCTTTTAATGTAGTTCAGATAGACATCTTCTCCTGCCAGTGTTGAAGAGACTATTGCCCGCGTCCTGGTGTGCAAAGTGTGATTCCATTACCATCAGACATCGTAAGTGTGATTAAATTGTTGTTCTCTGTCAAATCATTTTCAGAGACGAAGAAGGGCATAGAACTTAAAGTCTGAGAACTTGACAGAAGTAGAATAAATAAAAGGACTGATCATGTTTACTCCACAGGCCTGGTGTGGGAATTATGCAATGTGTGCCAAGACCCCAGTAGAGCACCGGGCACATAGTAGGAGTTTCATGAATGTTCTTTTCCTTCTTCTTTGTGGAAGCAGGATAATGATTATTACAGGCATTAGTAGAGAATAAAAATGCAATAGACTGGGCTGCTGAACACTATATTTAATTTTTTAAAAAAATCTTGTTAGGAAATGAGTGGAAAATGTTTCTGCGTTTGCAGTAGAGCAGAAAACAAGGCAATTATGGATATCAAGAATTGACTATAATCACCAGTCACGGGCGAAGAATTACAGCGCTGGCTCCTGAAAGAAAGGAAGAGGATGAAGTTTGGATTAGTGTTCAAATAGATTTAAGGAAATAGGAGAGATGATGAAACTGTTCTGGGGTTATTCAGTAGGATAATTTAATGAGGGCAGAGGGATGAAGTTCCAGAAAATTTCCTGAGACAGACTATGGGAAAGTTAATGGATAATTTCAGAGACTATTTTATCATCAATGCCATCATAATTGTTGTCAACATCAGCATAAACTGCCTGTTGATTTTTCCCCCAAATAGAGCTATTTAAGTAACAATTAGCAAGTGATAACTGTGTGTTAGGCGCTGCTAACATGTTATCCTATTTAATCTTCATAGGAATCATTTAAGGTAAATATTATTCACATGTTATAGAGCAATAAGATGAATCTCATAATTGCTCCTCTTCTAGTAGTTGCAGTTTAAACATGGAAGGTATGGAAATTACTGGATATACATTGAAAAGCTAGTATGTGCTGGTTCCTTTGTATGCATTGTCTCATTTGATCATCAAAAGGACTCATGACTTAAATGTCATCACATCTACTTTACGCATTCGGAAATTGAGTGTCACAGAGTTTGAGAAATTTTCCCCAAATCAATATGGCTATAAATGGCAGAGGCTGACATGGAGCCCAGGTTTGTCTGATTCTGCCAAGACACTCCACAGGAAACCAGGAAGATCTCTCATAATCATAAATATGTATTCTTAATTTAAGACTGTCAGTCTCAGAGGAAAATCAATGATGAAAGTCATGCCTAATGGCCTAGTCCATTTCTTTCAGCAAAACCTGAATTTATTCATTTACTTCCATTCATCGTACATGATCATTGCCAACTTGCTGGGTAAATGGCTAATTATTTCGGTTGTGTTATAAGCAAATAAACTTGCCCATCTGCAAAATGACAAATGGGACCTGATCAACAGACAAACAATTGTTCCAGGCTTGCAAACTCCCAGGAGTCTAATGAACAATGGCTTACTGAATGAGCAATTGCAAAAAGAAAGAAATTACATTAGTGTGGTTTCTTTACGAAGAGAGAACAATTCATTGGATTTAATGCCTCTGCAATAAAGAACTCTGGTAGTTGTGGGTCGGGCAATGGAGAAAACAAACACACAGGGAATGCTCGTGTCTTGCACATGATTGTTCCTTACACTACAGTTCTCTCTGGGCAAACTCTCACTCATCACCCTCCGGGATTACATAAATAGCAGACCTTCCTCCCTCAACCAGTTGCCTAGCTAAGGGTACCACCCTCTGTGCCTAGCCAAAGGCTTTCCTTAGGAGTAGATAACACATGCTTGTGTTTTTGAACGATTGGAGCACTCAGGTCAGGTGTGAGCTTGTGAAAGCGGGAGGTGGTGTGCCTAGTGGGCGAAGAAAATGAGTTCTGGACTCAGTCAGATCTGGATTCGAATGTAGCCTCTTCCACTTACTAGCTGTGTGCTTTTGCATCAGTGGCTTAACGCTTCAGCTAAGACATCTCATCAGGAAGAGGGGGGTAACAGTTTCTCACTTTCTCTCAAGATCCTTGCAAGTATTAACTAAAATACAAACAACCAAAGAAAATAAAAACCCAACACCAAACGGATGACTGTGTGTGTCCATGTGTGTGGGTGTACGTGTTTGTGTGTATACCTGACTTTGACATGCAAGGAAGACAAACCAAGCTGAGTGCCAGTGAACAGGATTTCCTAGCAGTCACACACCCCCAATCAAGGCCATGTTTTCAATTTCATAATTTCCCTGAAATTTTTGCAAGACAAGGAACTACGGAAGCAGGATCAACCAAAATGCAGAATAAATACAGCTAAACGGCTTTGAACAGATTCAGCTTATGCTCTTGTAAGTAGCTTATTCACTCTAGTTTTAGGAAAACAGGAAGTAATAAGATTAAGGATCCAAAGCTCAAATGAAAACATAATGTCAAATCTAGTCCAAGAAGGATTTGGGTTCAGGAAAGAGATTGAAATACTCCATAAAATTAAAGGAAGATGAACGGGCTTGTAATAAGTCTGAGGCACACACTCTCCTTGTATTTTGTAAATTTCTAGTGGAGCACTACATGGAAAAAATAATAAATTGAGAGGGTTTATTTAGGAAGTCCCGTGCTGAGCTGTAAATACGGGGACAGGCACTTTCAGGATATGCATACTGAAGAGTCATTCACAGCATTTGCCATTAGGGACTTGGCAAGGCATAGAGAAGTCTCTTGCAAACTTTTTGATCACAATGCAATTAGTAGAGCAAAAACATCCCTAGACCTGTTTATGCAACTCATTTGAAATACTCAGTTGCAACAAAGAATTGGAGAGAAATACCCTTACGTTGCTTAATATTTCTTTCCTATGATATATATACATATATATATCTAATTTTTACTACAAAATAAAATAATTCCAACGTCAAACTAACCAATTATCTTAATAATCATATGACACAAATTAAGTGGTATAATTTCTAATGTAGTCCATTACTAATCAAAAATCAATGCATAAACATATTTAGGGTAATTACAGGCATCTGTTTTAGAAATGGTTATAGGTAATATTTCTAAACTGCAGTTTATACAAACATTAAATCAGTTATAAGAAAGTAATAAGAATGTTTTACAAACATGCATGACTCTCCTTCTCAGGACAATTGAAATAGCACACAGGAAACTAAATTGCTAATTAGGAAATTTAATAGTAATTTACAATGTAAAGCAAAAAGACCATAAATTCCTTACCAATTCAAAGCAAAATGGTGCCCTATCAGTAATAATGGTTTTTTGTTCAAATTGTGAAATTCTCAAAATCTATTTGTAAGTCTGTACCATAGGAGCTTTGCATATTAGTCAAACTTCTCAGAAAATTACTGACTAGTCCTCAGGAAATTCTGACTTCTACAAGGCGTTCTTACTTTTAGGAGCCATTGTGAACACATTGAGTGGGTTACTAGCAAAACGTTCAATTGTGTATTTACAATAAAAATAAAATATAATATAAAATAAAATATAGATCACTTATCAGCACATTGGGTAAATGCACTCATAGACTCAGGACAATAACAATAATAAAAACAAATAATAGCTTATACTCATTTAGCACGTAGAATGGGCCAGGCACTGTTCTAGGAGCTTTGTGTGTATTTATTTGTTTTAAAATTACATATTATTGTGGTAAGAACACTTGACATGAGTTCTACCCTCTTAATAGATTTTTAAGATTTTTGTATGTTGATTTTGTATCCTGAAACTTTAGTGAATTTATTAGGTCCAAACTTTTTTTAAGGAGTCTTTAGAATTTCTATATTTAAGATCATGTTATTTACAAACAGGGATGATTTTACTTCTTCCTCTCTGATTTAGATTCCTGTGTGTGTGTGTGTCCAATTGTTCTAGGCAGGACTTCCAGTACTATTTTGAATAGAAATGATGGGTGTGGGCATCCTTGCCTTGTTCCTGATCACAGAGGAAAAGCTTTCAGTTCTTCACCATTGAGAATAATGTCAGAACTCTTCAATACTTTCAGTGAAGTAGATAGTAATATCAACACATTATAAGATAAGGAGCGGAACATAAAAGACTGTATAGCCTGGCTTGGATTAAGAGGTTCCAGGTTTCAAATCCTGTCTCTTCTGCTCATTTTCTGACTTTCACAAGTCAAACAGCTTCTCTGGCCTCTGCTTCTACTTCTCTGAAGTATCTGGGTTTTAAAGATAAATAACACATGTGCCAGAGACATAGTAGGTACTGAGTAAATGTTAGCTAATCTGAATCTGACATTGAATTTGGTAAGAAAGAAAAAGAGTTATTAAAATCCTTTAGTCTGGCTTTTCTATCTAACTAAATCAAAATACATTTTCTCATGTGTATTTTTTTAGACATTTTACATTATACTTTGCAATATCTCTATTTTACTAGCAAGTGCTTACTATGTAGACAGACATAAATCTGCTAAAGCATGTGCTTTAAATGCTGGGGGAAGTACTTCTTCTTACTAGATCATACAAGGAAGTCCGTATCGATTCACTTAAAGAGGAAAGTATTGAAAGCATTGTATACTTAATTTTATATTCACCATGGGAAATCCAGGGGAGATATGTATAGATGTCTGCAAGTGATTTAAATAGCATTAACTGCCATTCTGAAAGGTGGATAGTATTTATGATGTTGCCTATATGGGGAGGGACAATATAAAAGCCACCAGGAGCAGGTTGGTCACTAAACAGGACCCCAGATAGAGATACTGGTCAAGTCAACGTAAGTCTGATGTCAGCTTCCCATTCTGAAGTCACAAAACCTTGTCTTAGCAGCATGCACAAATGTAATCAGAATCGAGCAGACTGTCTAGCATTAACCAAGCCCCACCCCCAAAAAACTAATAGTTAAAATAGTCTAGTTTACTAACTAAAAATGAGAATTATGAGTGACAAGGAGTCTTAAATGCAAGCATTTGAGTCAGTAAATTCTCTGGTTATGGAAAATATTTCAAATAATTAACAATAGCCATATTGATTAACTCATTTTATTCATTCATTCAAGCTACTGAACTATGTACGTGGGATACAACATTTAGCAAAAATGAATATTGCCTTTGTCCTTCTGAAATTTACAGACTAGCTGAAGGGGCAGAAGTGTTAGCTGAAGTGTCTTTTTAAAGCTTTTTCTACAGATAGTGGTGGTTTTACCAGAGTTAGAGATGTCATGCTCTTTTAGCTAAATTTCACCAACTGTGCACATCTATATATGATGCAGAATCTGACCTTGAGGTAGAGAAGGCTGACTAATGGCCCTTCAGTTTCCTTTAACCGCACGGTGAGCAGGCTGGTCACAAAGGATTTCCAAGGATCATTTCACAGAAACTACAGGCAGGCCTTCCCAGGCTGATTCCAAGAACTGTTCGCTTGTGTAGCACATTGCCTACACAGTCAAGGGCAGAAGGAAAAATGACACACGAGTGAACTCCCTGGAAAAAAGCATGCAGCTAAAATTGAATGGAATTCTCAAAAGACAACACCTGACTTCCTCAGCTCCTTTTTTGCCTACTGCTGGCATGCTTTGGTCTGAAAAGCAGGTGGAGTGGAATCAGGAATGACAAGGGTTGATGCCCATGGATTCGTTCTTCTACCAGTGGAAATGTTTACAAAACCAACCAAAGCTTTGAAGGGGGAGAGTGCATGTTGTATTATCTAGACCACTCTCCTGAAACTTCCACGGTAGAGCCAACCACGGGGCTTCTATTAGTTTCCTTCATTTCAAAGGTATTTCTGCCCTAAAAATTAAAGAGATGAGCAGTTGCAGGCTTTTGGAAAACCATTTCATCATCTGGAGGTTGGTTGGCCATGTGGCATATGCAAGAGAGCAAGGAAAAAAAAAAAAAATAGGGGACTGGAACGGTGGCTCACGCCTGTAATCCTAGCCCTCTGGGAGGCCGAGGCGGGTAGATGGCTCGAGGTCAGGAGTTCGAGACCAGCCTGAGCGAGACCCTGTCTCTACTAAAAAATAGAAATAAAAATTATCTGGACAACTAAAAATATATATATAGAAAAAATTAGCCAGGCATGGTGGCGCATGCCTGTAGTCCCAGCTGCTCGGGAGGCTGAGGAAGTAGGATCGCTTCAGCCCAGGAGTTTGAGGTTGCTGTGAGCTAGGCTGATGCCACGGCGCTCACTCTAGCCCGGGCAACAAAGTGAGACTCTGTCTCCAAAAAAAAAAAAGTCTTCTTTTTCGAAGATCTAGATATTTGAAAATTATCTCATTCTGAAATTTGTCACGGGACAAGCCATGCCATTCTTATTAAGTTTACAGTGCCTATTGTTAAAAGGAATAGTTCTCACTGTGTGGAAGAAATTACAGCCAGCCATTCCAGCCTAAAATAGTCTGCAAAAATAACTCCTTAATTGACTGTTGAGAGTAATGATAACATGATTTAAAACATAACGTTGGCACCAGAAAATTTAGCGCAGAAGACCACTCTGAGGGTTGAGCTGACAGGAGAGCAGCCCATTGAATTTTTCTAAGCTAATTCAAATGAAAAAGCTAAGATTGAAAGCGATAACACAGTGCCAATGAGATAAGAATTTCTGCAAAATTAGATTACAGCCTTTTGTGACCATAAAAACCATACTGTCCTTGGCATAACTAAATCAATCACTGCAAGAAAATTATCTTCACAAGTTAAACTAGTGCTTCTTAGTTTGGAGCTGAAGGCTGGTCTGATTTTCTGCTATTTGAGAAAGAGAAGTGGTGCTTCTCTTACATATATTTTGTCTGAAGAGGTATAGATGCTTCACAAGCAGCTTTGAGACAAAGGAACCACAGCACTTGCCTAAAGTATCATCAAAGGCATCATATAATGTAAAAGGGGAAAAAAACATTTGCAAAGTATTAAATTGTAAAATCCAATAACTTTTATAACTTGTCATTTAGCCACTTATTGACATCCAGTCACAACCTGTTAAAACGTAAGTTTGTTTTTGTGTTTGTGCAACATAGGTAACCATTTCCTAATACTTCTGTTCATTTCTCAGCAATTTCAGACATCTTTGATGAATAGTTTTCATTTAGGATACTGTTGTCACTATTCAGTGAGGAATGATTTTATTGAGAACCAATGTTTCTGGTCTGATTGTTCAGTAAGGCAACAGAAAACAATAGAACAATCTTATGTTTATACAAACAAGTGAATTCTAGACAACAGGTTTAAGAACATGACATCCTGACCACTGCCTGCTCTGGAACAAAATACACACGATGAGAACACAGACTTTTATCATAGGACCTGAGGTTGAATTCCAGCTACATTATAGGGTAGCAGTATGAGTTTGGCAAAGCCATATAATCTCTCTTCCCTGAGTTCCTTATCTGGAAAAAAAAAAAGATCTAATACTTATGGTAGGGTTAGTGTGAGAATTAAGTATAAACCATAATGATTGACACATAGAAAGCATGTAGCACATTGAATTATCATCTTCATTATTAACATCATCCTCTTCATCAGTATTATTTGTACTTCCAAATTATATCAACTGAAGTAATTATTATGAAAACATATTGTCTTGCTTTAAATACCATCTCTTGGAGTATGCTGTTTTCTCTGTCTGAAATACCTTCAGACATTAATGGTGGCCTGGCAAATATTCACCAATGTTGAAGATTTACTTTTAAATACTTAAAAAAGAAGTGGATGGGTGGAGATGATTGACTCATCTTTGATTATCCTGGCAGATTGATTAATGCCCTGTAGTTCCTAGATGGCCGGTATCATGGCTTACAAAAGTGTTTTGAACTTGATAGAGTTTATGCTGGGAAATAAAGTTTATATTTTATATTTTTATCTTTTAGTATCATTTTTCCAAAAACTTTTGAAGTTCCCTCATATTACATTGGTTATCTGGGTCTTTAGTCTTTCCATATAAGCATTAATATCAGTGTGCCAGTATTCACAAAATAACTTGCAGAGATTTTGGTTGGAATTATATTAAGTCTATAGGTCAAATTGGAAGGAACTAGCATGTTGTCAATACTGAGTGTTTCTATTTATAAACATGGAATATCTCTCCAAAAATGTAGGTCATCTTTGATTTTTTTCATCAAAGTTTTATAGTTTTCTTCACATAGATCTTATACATATTTTCTTTGACTTATAATTACACCTAAGTATTTCATTTTGGGGGATTCCAATGAAAAATAGTATTGTGATTCAACATAGCCTTCTTGTAGAATAATGAATAATTTTGGTTAAAAATTAACCATACAATATTATTGCTATGTATTTGGGAAAGAGCACTCTAAGTTGAGGCAACACCAACCAAAAAACTCTCTCTCTCTCTCTCTCTCTCTCTATATATATATATATATATATATATATATATAGAGAGAGAGAGAGAGAGAGAGAGAGAGAGAGAGAGGAGAGAGAGATTGAGATTGCTTTGATTTAAATTCCAAGGTAGCAAAAACATTATAAAAATTTGTAAATTATTGTTGTGTTCACAAATTAAGTTTGGCATTTAGTCTCATTTTGTTGGGTGCAGGTCACAATTTAGAAGATGCTTTTCTGTGCATTTTCAATCCCTTTATGGATAGAAGTAATTTGTATCACTTAAAGCCATAAAGAGATTGGTCACATATTCTGTGATAACTAAAAGATTTCAACAAATGTGGAAAAATATTTTAATTTTTAAAGTGCAATTAATGATATTTCCAGATAGCAACTAGGTTGAATTATTGAAAGTTACTAAAACTATTTTATACTACTACTGTAACTCAACTAAAGATACCAAGTTAGAAACTTAGGCATATCTTTCATGACTCTAATTTGCTTGGTTATATAAGAAAGAGAAAGTGCATAAATCTGCAAAATGTGAGTATATTCTCTGATTTTCCTTTCAGAAAAAGAAATAGCCTATAAAAAATTAATGTATTTTATTTTATTTTTCATTTTTCAAGTGTGGGTTTAGACCACCTTAATCTTTTAAAGAAAAGTATTTATTTCTGATTTGTAGCTGTGTTAGGAAAACATAAGAAAGTAATCCCACAATGGTTAAAATATTGAAGCTATCATTTGCTTTGAATGTTTCCTTCTATACTAGATAGTGTGACCTTGAGCATTACTGGTATTTGATTGCTTAGAATTCTAAATCTGATCTGTAAAATCACCTCCAGCATGTGACTGGGTTTACTGTGTAATTTTTCTTTTGAAATAGGCCATTATTGTAGTTTCCCACCTCACCCCTAAGCATGCTGTTATTAACTTGCTTTTAAGTTTCCTCAATAAAGCAACATTTAGGATGTACATAAAAACACTGTCTTTTTATTAAACAGTCCTAGGGGAAGAAAATGTTATTTTAACATCATATCAACGGTGTGGTTCTATGATTCTATTCAATTAGCATTGACTTGCCAATATCCTTAAGTACTGGCACCATGTCCAAGTGTGCTGATTAATAGAGTTCTCCTTTCCTACATTTTCCCAATATCTTAAAACTCTGGTAAGAACATGTCCTAGGTTTTTCAAGGTAAGTAAAATCTCTTTCTCTCTCTCTCTTTCTCTCCTCTCACAACCCTTGCTTTCTAAAGATAGATAACACTCAGATAGATATAGATATAGAGACAGACATAGATAAATGATATGTAGAACCATAAAAAGATATGAACCAGGGTGATGTTAATGGTGACACATAAAAGAGAACAAATTTAAAAACATTTTTAAATTTAAAATTAATAGCATTCGATGATTAATTGATGTGAAGGTGAGCAACGTGAAAAGTCAATAATAATTCTCTAATTTTTGGTTTGGATGGAAGATATGTTAAGATCTATAATATATAAGAATTAGTAGGTTCAAATGACATACGGCAAACTATAGCTAATTTTATTTAAGGCTTAGTGTGTACCATATCCTGTGCTAAATGCTTTGCATGTGCAGTCCCCTTTAATTCTCAAAACATTTTAGAGGTGAGAAAACTGACACCCAGGGAGTTAAGAAACATGCCAAAGGTCCCATGCTGAGCAACACTGATGGCCAGACATTTTGATGAGAGATCTCTCTATCAGTGGCCATCACCTTATGGCACACTGAGTTTGAGAGGCTCATGCCAAGTTAAGCAGAGGTGCCCAACAATATATTGGATATGGGTCAGTTTTGACATTTGGCAGAGTTTACCCAAGGGGGTAAGGCCGTGTTAAAATAGTAGTCCCAACACAGAATGCGAGGCAATGCCAACATTTCTGGGAAGAGTTGTGGAAAGACTACAGTAATGAGACAGAAAAGTAACATTCACAGAAGGGGAAGATGACTCAAAGAATGCAGACTAACCAAGGTCAAGGGTGGAAGATAGTTTTAAGGAGGAGAGAATGGCCAACATCAACATCTACAGCAGAGAAGTCAATCATAAGATGGGGACATCATGTCCATTGGGCAGAGATTCTTAGAAGACCATTTATAGCCTTTACCAAGAGCAGCTGCAGCTGAGGAGTGGGGAAGGACTAGCCTGCAGTAGGTGGGAAGAGGCTGGCATGGAAGAATTGTGTGGTCTAAGTGAGCTGAGATTACAAGAATGCCCAGCAGATGCTCTTGCATATAATGTGATCACCATAAGCATTATTTTGTTTATACATATTCTTTTTTGCAGTGGAGCCTGTGCCTACTGCGTTATACAGAAATTTCATGCAGAGATGCTGCTAGAAATAACTCAGACTGTGACCTCTGAATTTTTAGCAGTGTGGGAAGATTTTAATGGAATGGTATTTTGAAGATTTTTTATTTAATCTCCAGAATATGCAAGAGATATATTTAAGTCCACCAAAAGAGCCTCATTTGGTAAAACAAAAATGCCACAATCTTTTAAAATTGGTACTTCTTCTAAAATGGAAAACTTCACACATTTTACATTTCATTTGCTAACTTTCACAGCAGGCCTCCTGAAACCCAACTTCCTTCTGAAGTGTGTTTCCAAGCAATTTCCTTTGGAAATTGAGAGCTGTCTTGACCTTTTCATGGGTTTTAACTCCATGTCCTATAAGACTTCAGAAACAACACTCAACAGGTGTTCAAATATTACAGAATAATAGGATTCCTATTTTTAGATAGCATTTTCCATATCTGAAAAAATAGATTAGTCAGTCAATTCTCTTCCTTTTTAAAAAGTGGTTTTTGCATTTGAGTTTGCATGGCATTTACCACTTTGTGTATTCCATTAACTATCATTACACGGCTTTTTACATCTAGCAGTATGTGGCTCTAAAACAGGAAACTCCAGTTGTTTCTGGCTCAAGGCTCTGAATCAACAATCTCAAAACCATAGGAAGACAACACCTTCATATTATCTGTGCTCTCAGGAAATTTTGCCCTTCTGAGAGGTTTACTGGGGCTTCTGCTCAGAGTAAAATAAGCTTTGTCAAGCCGTAAAGATTTGAAGTAGGAAACCATTCACCACTTACCTTCATTTTATTTATTCAAGTTTCCTGCAAGTCATTTTTTTAAAGAATCTTATTTTATAAGTGGTTAAAAAATATGGATCCAGATGATTAGCCTCATTCTACAGCTCAGGGAAACTGAGGCCTAAAATCGTAAGATGACTTGCCCAAGATCAAGCAGCCAATTTAGTGGTACAGTGTCTTAATTAAAATTCTTTAGGCTGGGAGCTAAAGACATCAACTTTTACTTACTCAAGGGAAAATGAAGAATCATTGGAAGTACATAGGGTAGCTCACAGAACCAAAAGAAAAGCTAAACAACCAAACCTCAGATGGGAAAAAGCCACTGTATCTGCCGGAACAGCAGTCAGACTTTCTCTCTGGAACGTGGCCATAGGAGATCCTGCTTGCACAGCATCAGTTGATGTGGTCAACTTTATGCTTGGAGTTCAAACTGATTGAATGAGCTTGAGTCAAGTTTGTCTTCTCCTGCATCTAAATACTATGGCTTGGAGTTAGCAGAGCCATGTCCTCTGGCCAAATATTGATGAATCTCATACTTAACTGCAGAGAACACATCACACAGTGTTTGCCTGGTTTCTTACTTACGTTGTCTTTGCTGACATTAGCATCAGCTGGGGAGCTTTAAAAAAATAATACCAGTACTCAGATCCTACTCCCAGATACTAATTCAATTACTTTGAGTAGAGCTGGGCCCTGTTTGTTTGTTTATTTTTATGTTTTACTTTCTAAGTGATTCTAATATGCAGCCAAATCTGAGACCCTATAAGGAAGATGATGCTGCCTTCAGGAGAAGTGAAGAGAAAAGGAAGAGAGTGACAAATGAAAGAGGACATCACCCCCTGAGTGAATGAAGATTTAAGAAAGGAGCCCTGAAAACTTTATTTGTAAAACTCTGGTCAGGTGACTCTCAAATAGACAACACCTGTGCTGGTTCACTAATTCTGAGGTCCAGGTGCTAGACTATGTTGACTCCAGACCAGTGGCTCTCAAACTTGAGCACACATTGGAATCACCTGGAGGGCTTGTCAAACCATAGATTGCTGGGCCTCAGCTGAGCAGTTTCTGATTCAGTAGGTTCTAGCTGAATCAGAATTTGCATTTCTGATAAGTACCCTGGTGAAGCTAGTGCACTGGTCCAGGAACTGCACTTTGAGAACCATACCCTTAAGGGACTAGACCTTATTCTCACATGGGACCCTGATTGAGAAAGGCTTTTAATGTCCAATCTATGACAATGATCCTGTGGGAAAGCAATGGATAGGGAGCTACTTCAGAGGGCGGAGGGAGATGTAAGGTTAGTGCAAAAAGAAATGGCTTATGCATATTAAATGTCCAGTTTCACAGCCCAACCTGAGGCATTGCTGAACCCACAGCCTCTGACCTGGCATGCCATAAATTGGCCTAATATGGTTGGTATTGCCAATATTGGACTCATTTCTTTTGAAATGAGTCTTAGTGCACAACCCTACATCTTTCTAGGGCATTCATCATAACACCTCTTTCCAAATATCTGTGGAGAGTTTCTCTTACTGCCCAAATGGACATTCATTATATTATCCTAAATAGTTAAATTAAATTAACAAGATAAATTAAATGATCACAAATCACTCATTAAATTAATATTTATCCAAAGTACATGGAATATTAATAATGCACTGTGCTAAACCCTGAGAAAACAAACATGATGATGAGAGATTTCGTTTTTAAAACTATGTCACCCATATATATGCATAGTTATTTGATATACACATGTATTTAAATATTAGTGCAAAGAAGTATAAATAAAGGAGTGGTCAGTACATTATATAGAAGCATAGGGTGTTGGGGAAGATCAGAGAAGTCTTCATATACACGAGTACTTAAAGGTATGTAAGTTAAGATGGAAGATGAAGAAAATATTCCCAGAAGACAGCAATGGAAACAAAGTCATAGGATAAACAGAAACCTATGGCCAACTGGCAAAGACTGCTGTTTTTTGATGAAGAGAAAGACATGAAGGAGGCAGGCAGAGGGCCTATCTTGGAGGTGCTCATGGGTCATGTTAAGGTGTTAGGGAGATACTAAAATATCATTTTCAGGGAGTTCTATCAGTGGTTCTTAGTCTCAATGTTAGAATCTCCTGGGACGGGGGAAGTGTAAAACAATACCACAACATACTTGAGCTCTATTCCAAATTAATGGAGTTGGAATCTCTAAAGACGGGCCCTAGACATCAATAATTTTTAGAAAGTTTTCCTGGTGATCCTAATATTCAGCCATGGATGAGAATTGACAAATTATAGCATCATATTTGCTAATAGGATGGTTCTGGTGTAAGGGTTCGAGGGTGAATTGGACTGGCCAAAGCTGAAAGCATGGAGAACAATTAGGAGGTTTTTGCACGAGTCCTGGAAAGAAGGTAAGTCCTGAACTTAGTAGTTTCAGTGGTAATGGAGAAGGATGAACTTTAAGCAGAATGTCAAAGAGGCAGAGCTCACAAAATGCAGTTTCTGATTGAAAGTGTTGAACAAGGAACGTGGAGGAGACTGATGGAATCCCCAAGTCCCTGACTTGGCCATACCTCATTTAGCTTTCCCTTCTTTTCAATTCTGTAGTGTTTCCCTGGACAAGTTCTGCAAACCAGATACAAATTGAGCAAGACATAGCTTTCCTATATTCTGGGCCCGGTTATCTCCCCAGAGCAATCATCTTAATATCAAAGTCCTGAGCAACATGTCACAGAATTTTCCTTCTAGTTTAAAACCAGTTCTCTTTTACATAACTGTATATGACAGTCATATAACCAAGCACTTTTGGCAAAGAGATCATTTACTTAAAAGTGAAGCTGCTATGGTGATTTCCACCACCCCCCTTCTATTTTAAAGTACATCTACATCTGGGGAAAAAATGGCAGGTAAAGTCCTTACTGAAATTTAATGCATGGTTTAATATCTCCATTTATCAAAATGTCAGCTACCAAACACTCAGCGCAAACCAACATTATTCCTAGGGAATGAGGAACTTGCCAACTCGGAAGACAACGTCTCTGAAGGGAGTTTGAAGCATCTAAGAGTGAAAAAATTTCTCCTGTTTTGTAAATTGATGTCTACCAGGGTAAAGGTATGGGGAAAACAAAACAAAACAAAAAAAGCAGGATGGTCCTAGATTGTCTTAAAATTGTAACTATGGCATTGCAAAAATTGGATTGTAATATTTAGCTCCCACATATGAGTGAGAACATGAAAGATTTATCTTTCTGTGCTTGGTTTATTTCACTTAACATAGTGTTCTTTAGTTCCATCCATGTTATTGCAAATGGCAGGATTTCATTCTTTTTGTGGCTATATAATATTCCATTGTATATGTGTGCCATGATTTCTTTATCCATTCATCCACTGATGGGCACTTAGGTTGATTCCAAATCTTGGCTATTGTGAATAGTGCTGCAATAAACATGAGAGCACAGATTATCTTTTTGATATACTGAATTCCCTTCTTTTGGACATATACCTATTGGTGGGGTTGCTGGGTTATATGGTAATTTTATCATTTTCATGGTTGGTGCTTTTAATATGTGTGTGAGTGTTTATAAAGAAACAATGAATTTGTGTAGACATATAGATGTAATTCTGCCAACTTTCACCCTCACAATAAACCCATAAGGTAGACACAGAAGGGACTGTTGTATTTTTTGAATGATGAAAAAAAAATTGCCTTGTCCAGCATCACAAAGCTGGGAAGCCAAGAAGCAAACCACAGGTTTCTAATTCTGAGTCTTAAAAACTTTCCTTCCTCCTCCCTTTACCTCCACCATTAGAGTCATCAGTAGCCCACTGTGGGGAAATGCTAGATTTGAAATTAGACAGACGAGTTTAAAACAGAGCTTTTCCATCAGTGTAAAACTTCAGGCCACTTACTCACCTCTTTTTAGTTTCAGTTTCCTCAATTTTAAATTTGGACAAAGACACACTTGCTCAGGACACTTTTGGTGACAGAGTAAGATGCATGAGGCTACATTACTCTTCCCATCACACACACACACACACACTCACACACATACACACACACACACTCATACACACACGCACACACTCACACACACACACACATCCCATCACTTACGAGATCGTAAGAGAGCAGGGATATTGCTTTCGTTCCTGTTGAATCCTCCATGTTTAGAAATAACATCTTCAATGATGAAAGAAAGAATTTGTAGAACATTTATCAAATACCTAAAAGCTGGTATGTGTTATTTTCCTCCTATTCTATTTTTTTGTTTTCTACATATTTAATTGTAGAAGGTTCTAAGGACTTAGATTTATAGTCCACTTTGTCTGACAGACACAAAGTCCTCCAGCCACCTCAGCAAAAATTAAATACACAGGATTGCTGAACATCCGAGAGGGACAGCTGGTATCTGTAATGGTATGTAAATAATAAGTTTAGCATTTAAAATCTCACATAGGTCTTCTGATTTTATTAACCTAGACAACTTACAATAATTATGATAAACAGACATTGTCATTAAATATAGCAGCCATTTGATAAGATTAAACATAATGCAATACATCTTCCTTTCCTCTGATTCAGTATAATAAATTACCCTTAGGCTTCTAAATGAAGCATTTTATAATTGAGCAAAACAGATCGATTGTTAAGGGGTCCTTATTTATATGCAAAACAGACTTTTTGAGAATGGTAAACTTGATTAAAATCTCTCTAATTGCAAATCACAAATAACTTCTCACAAGCCATAACTATTCTATTAATGTATAATTTATTGCATACGAGGATAGTAAAATTCTAATGTGCTTATGATCCAGATGGAAGAAAGAGTTAAATAGAGAAGACAACAAACCATATAAAACAGGAAGAAAATGGAATTGAAATTTAAAGAAAAAAATATATTGCACAAGATAGTGTTCCAGCTGGTGCAGATGCCACAGAAAGCAGAGATTGGTATAGAATATAATAGTGGAATCAGTCTCAGGAGGATTTAAAGAGGTTTCCATAGAAGTTCTAGATTCACAGAGCAAAAAGTCCTCAGAAAATGCGTGAACAACACATTGGCTCTGGAGACCAAGTTTGCATATGTGACCTCTTTGAGTCCGTGTGGGATCCCACAGCTGTGCCTCTACTCAAAATCATAGGTCTTTTCCAGTCATTACCCAACGACTAGGAGATGATGTCCTAGGTGGGTGGATGTGTGCCCAACTGCATGTCATTTGCAAAAAAGGAAACATGTGGCTTTTAACCCAGAGGACACATGGGTGACAGGATTAACCTATGCATCAGCAAAAGGCAAAGCCCAATTGTTGCCAGTCATGGTGTTTGTAAGTATCTTCCTCCCCAACTGGACTGATTCCACATGACTCTTGTGTGTGCCACTTTAGAGGTTGAGCCAAGGGAGATGTTCTCCTTGGGAGGAGACATAAAGATTCAAAGTTCCTGATTCATGGCGCCCCCAGTCGGCTTCTTCACAGGTACACATTTTCTACTCATATAAAATCACCTTTATTCCTTATTCAAATATAGTAACTACTACTAACAAGGGTACTTACTGTTGAGTCAAAGTACATAATACAATTTCTTCTCTAATAAAGGTAAGCATTTGAAAAGGACCTCTTGATTGTCCCATGGTTGTAGGAGGTTGTTCACACAATGGGATGTCCCTGTATGTTGGTTTGCCTTCATCTAGACAAGAATATTACACTCTTCGTAGTATAATATGTATCTATTCATGCAAAACTGCTTGGTTGTCACTAATAGGCATGATTTCCACTCCTATGTGCTAAGAGATTTTTTTTTTAAGTTTCTCCCAAATAGTTGTAATATTTCAGTTATACACATGAACAAAAATATAAATAATGCTTATGATTTATACAAGTACATTTCATTTAAGACGTGTTTATCGGTTATATAAGATAGAGGGACCCTGCTCTGGGGCTGTGTTAATGAACAAGATGGACAGAGCCCCACTCCTAAAACAGACAAAGAAGATGGACAGTAGATTCATAAAAGACACTATACCCAAAGCCCCAGGACAATGGGCTCATACAGTGGATTGAAGGAAGTCTTCCTGGAAGGTGCAATAGGAATCAATCAAGATGATATCTCTTTTTCTTCCTAGACTTAGCATAATAAATTACCTGTAAACTGAAGAATGAGGCATTTTATAATGGAATAAAGCAAGTCAATTTACAGCCTATATTCATAAGTAAGGTTTTTTGAGAGTGATAACACTGATTCCAGATTATGGAGAATGCTCCAGGAATAGGGAAATGAGGTATACAAAGATGGGGCCACTGCTCCTCTCCCCGAAAGATGTCTCAGGTACACAGTGATGGGCAACGTGCTAAATATTGGATCTGGACAAGTTCACTCTGCCTCCACACAGACAGGAAGAAATACAGGAACAGGTGCTATCAGCCCAAGGACAACTGGTTCTTTTCAAATAAAAGTATCTTGAAAACATTTCGCCTGTTGACAAGCCTAGACCATGGTATTTTGATAAGATGTATACATTTGAATTTAAATATTATCCCAGAGCACTCATTTTTCTGGCTAACAGGATTGTTAGAGTCAGTGCTAGTATTTTGATTGAAAGCAGCAGAGAAAAGGATAATGATACTGCATGACTTTGAATAGGTTCCTCTTTGGGTAGCTGTCTGTAAAGGGCAGTTTGTGATGGCGTCAGGAACATGCGGGCTTGAAGGCTGATGTAAGGGGCAGAGAGAGCTGCACCTGCAGTCAGCAGGCTCAGCTTAGAGGTCTTCTTGGCCATGGATTCTGTGTGATCTGACACAGTTACTTACCATTTTGGAAGCTGAGTTTTGTCATATGCGAGATGGATACAGAAATACATTGCCTATCACAGGGTTCGTAGGAACATCCAATAAGACAAGACCTGTAAAATGTATCCATGCTCTAAAGTAGTACAAATGTTTTGGATCATTGTGCACATGTCACAGTTCCTGAGGCAGCAAGATTTTCCCAGGCTTATCCATTGTCTTGTAAAATAGCCTATGAGCAACTCCCTACGGAAGCATTCTACAAAATACCTTACCGGTATTCCTCAAAATTGTCAAAATCATCAAAAACAAGAAAAATCTGACAAACTGTCACAGTCAACAGCCCAAGGAGACAAAACAACTAAATGTAATGTGGCCTCCTGGGTCGTAACTTGGAACAGAAAAACTAAGGAAATCTAAATAAAATATAGACTTTAGTTAATAAACAGATATCAATGTTGGTTCATTGATTTTAGCATATGTACCAGGCCAGGAAGGGACAGAGAAGATCAAACTCTCCTAAGCCTGCTTAGGACAATACCCACCTACAAAAGCTGTGGGACTGGGGACTAGCCTGCCCCATCGATTTCAGCTACCAGTAACACCAACGTGGACCACTTGGGTCCTAGTGGGTAACTTCACCACTGCTACTTCCATCTCCCACATTACAACAGCTTATCAGAGGCTTGATAACCCACCCAGATGCCAGGACCCCCGCTCCAGCTATTAGCTTCTGAGCAAGCCACCCGAAGGCCCAAGGATTCCGCCCTAAGATACACTAACACTGCTGTTAGTATAAGCTGTTCTGGGCCAGAAAATCAGGCATGTAGAGCCAACCACATCCACCACTGGGGACCAAAGAATGGCTTGGCTGGTGTTCAAGTTTCCAGCCAAACTTCACCACAGTCTCAACTAGTAACTGTTCCCTAAGCCACCTAGAAATGAACGAGATAAAGTCATGTTTTTCAAATAGTTTAGATACCAGTAGGGAAAGGAAAATAAATTGTAAATATGTTTAAAATTATATTGTGTGGTGCTAAATTCTATGGAAAAAGACACACAGCATAAAAGTGATGGGGGAAAGAGACTGACAGGGTAGAAAGGGGAGATCTTTTGGAGGAAGGGCCATTGAGTACACTTGAATAAATGGCGGGTAGGGAGAGGGGATGGTTATGCAAACACCTGGGATGAGAGCATCCTATGAAGAGATCATAGCAAGTGTGAGGGCCCTGAGACCAGGACAGGCTAGGAGTGAACCAGGAACAGTAAGAAACACACTTTCACTGGAAACAAGCCAGAGTGTGCCAGCGTGGGAGCAGACGAAGTCAGAGAGCTGCCAGCCACTATATCATGCAGTACCTTACAGTCCAAAATAACTACTTTGGATTTTATTCTAAATATGTTGGAAAGCCACTGCAAAAGAGAGAAGAAATTATATTTCTACTTCCTAACATTTTACTATGAAAAATTTCAATCATGGCAAAAATTTGAATAAATTGGACAGTAAATACCCATGGACCACCACTTACATTCTATAATTGTTTTGCTATAGCTGTTGTATCCATCTGTCTGTTCATCCATCAAGCCATCTTATTCTTTGATGCATTCCAAATCAAGTTCTAGAAGGCAGTACAATTCCGCCCAAATACTTCCATACACTATCACTAACTGAAGTCCAATATTTGTTTATGGTTCTTTTTTATTCAAGACAAAATTTATATACATTGAAATACATAAATCTAATTATATCCATTCTGCTAGCTTTGACAAATGTGCACACCTGGATAACCAAACCTTTATCAAGATATAGGTTTCATGTGACCCTGGAAAGTTCTTTTATTCTCCTTTCCCAGTCCATCCTCATCATCCCTATCCACTTTTAGAGGCAACCTATGATCCAGTAATTGTACTTCCAGGTATTTTTTTCCAAGAAACGTGAAAGCGTATCCACAAAAAGACTTATTTCAACAAAGTTTATAACAGCTTTATTGATAATGTCCCAAATGGAAAACAGCCCAGTTAACCCATCAACAGGTAATCAATAAAAAAATAGTGGTATAATCATACTTCAGAGTGCTCATAGCATTAAAAAGCAATAAATTACTGCAGCACCAAATAATATGGATGAATCTCAAACACGTTTAACTAGGTAAGTGAAGCCAGACAAAAAAGAGTACACATACTCTATAATTCTATTCATGTGAAGTTCAAGAGCAAGAAAAGCTAACTCATGGGTAAATAAATTTAAAAAAATGAGAATTCAACTTTAAAGGACCCTCTCCCCGCTTTGGGCAGAACAGACTTCCCTCTAGATGAACAAAGGCAAGAGACAGCTTCCTGCTTTCGCCCTGTCTTCCCTGATTCTGAAGTACGGTGCTCAATAATAGCGGAATGCATAAATGAAGAGTTAAATAAAGAGACCTGAGAACTAAGGTATCCTTCTGTAAAGACAGGACTCTCTTGAGGTGAACCTACCTCTCTAACATGGGTTGGACAGCAATTCTCCAATCTGAAACCCTGAGGCAGTACTTACACACAAAGCCCATCTCTCTCTCTCTCTCTCTCTTGTTTATCTTTTTTCCTTTACCACCTTTATCCAGCACCTCTGTTCACTGACCTGAAACACACATGCTAATTACCAGGCAGTGCATTTGGATGCATCTTGCTCATCTCTGTCTCGGGCATCAACCAGGTTACAAAGATTTACATTTCAGAGCTTTTAATGGGCTCTCACTACACACTGAGTCTTTAAGCTAGGTGTCAGGAAGATAGAAGGAAATCACATATGATTACTCCAGGGACGATTGGGAGAGACATAAATGTAATCATGTGATGAAGATCTGGGTGAAGATAGAAACAGATGCATTTAAACCAGACTCAGGGGGAGGCATAGGAATAATCAGATAAGACTTTCATATATTTATTTAGGACCAGCACTAAAGGTATTCACTAATTTGGGTTAAAAATATGTGATAGGCATGTAAGAGTTTGACAAGAAGCAAGCACGTAAGTCCCTTCTGTTACATGGGTTCTGGCAATTTAACTGGAATATTCTTTGGTGTACCTTCTAAATTTGAGAGAAATAGTACATGCTACGTTCAAGCTGTACCAGGTCTTCCTTTGTTCTTAGGGTAGATGGAAGAGTTTTTTAAAAACTACTTACTTATGTAAATAGAAAATAATACAGAATTTTACCATGCAACCATTATAATCATTGCCAATACATTAACATGCATACATACATTTTATTAAAAATAGGAGATTATGTTCTCTGGAGTATTTTTCTAAGCCAGTTAGTATGTGTCTACATCACCACTTTAATTGACTATACAATATTCCATGGCATGAATATGACATGTAATCAATCCCCTATCGGTGGACATTGGGGTTATTTCCATTTTTTTACTTAATGTTTTCCGAAAATGAGGTTTAGCTACATGAATGCCCCTGCATTACTTCCAGAATGTCATTTACACAGGATTTTTCCTGCTCCCCTCTAATGGGAGGTTATAAATGGCACTACTTAGTGAACGGAAAAGGTTTCTGGAAGCTCGTGTGCTACCCAGCAGCTGATGCTTGCAGGATTTCGGCTCACCTGATACGGGGCTCATTAATCAAGGCACAGGACTCAGGAAGAAGAATTTGGGGGGAAGGACACCTGGCTTTGAGTATAAGTAACCAGTTATTGTTAGCTCTGTGATCTTGGATAAGTTATTTGGCCTTCCCAAAGCTTCATTTCCACATGTACCAAATGGAAATATGAGTCCTTTGTTTTCACAAAGTTGTTGGGGAGACTTTGAAAGACGGGTGGTGGGTAAAATTGAATGAATTTGTCAAGGCTGTTTAATTATGCATGGCTTTGTCCTACGGAAACAAAAACAAAAGTGGCAGTGTACGTATAAAACAAAACTTTATTTATTTATATATATATATATATATATATATATATATATATATATAATGCCTATGAATAAATTGGAAAGACATATTCAGATTGATCACAGACGTTACTTCTTGGGAGAAGCTTAAAAACAGAATGACCTGTCCCTATATTTCTTTCTTAGTGTTCTCTTTAACACTGATCCTATACTGATACTTCTTATATAATTAAAACTAACCCCAAAAATACTTTAAAAGAAAAGCAAACAAGTGCACCACAAATTGCCTGTTCTACATTTTGCTTTGTGTTGTTTTGTTCCTTTTCCCATCCACACAGCTTACAATGCAGTGAACAAGGCCATTTTGTGGTGAGTTCTCATCTCAGTGTTCTAAAATAGACGATAAAAAGAGAATATTAAGTCACTCTGAGGTCTGTGACTGCTGAAAAAATTTTTTTGAAATCTTCAACAAAATGGCCATGGATAAAAATAAAACATAAACCTTGAAAACTTGAGTTTTCATCAAAATGACGCCCGTTGCAGAATACTTTTCAGGCACAATGACTAGGTGGTGCTTCTTTAGTCTTTTAAGTATGAAAGCACTTGTTTAAAAAAGCTTTTAATGATTCTATTAAGAAAAACATGGAGGTATTAAATTTCTTTTATTGTGTAACTATGTATCTTTGGAGGCTATGGATCAGAGTCCTCATATGGATAAAAATATCAACACATTTCAGTCAACAAAGGAAAAATCCTCTGGTCCCAGAATGTACCAATTTAACAAGATGTTAAATTTGACAATTTAAAGATGATTATTCTCACATAAAACCCTATATGCACATGGGCAGTGTGTTTTTAAAAACTTATTCTGTATACATCGAAGTCTAGAGATTTAAATAATTGTGCTAAGAGGTTTCTTTGTTTATATTTTTAATAGAGTTATTAACTCATTTATTAAAATAAGTACTCCAATGTAATTTTATAAAAATGACATACTTGGGAGCAATCGAGGAGATTCAAACCTGAAGCTTCCTGTGACCTCAGCAACATAGCTGATGGAGTTCAAGAGAAGGATGCGAAATACAGGGGCAAGGCTAAGGAAGCAAATCCACTCCTCCCCAGGAGTAGAACCTGGACAGACCTGCTGAGACATCCAGTGTCCATGTCCAGTATGCAAACGTCAGGGAAATGTAGCACAGGTGCACAACGTGGAAGAAAGGGCTCATCCACAAGGTGCTGGCCACTCTCAAAGTCACCTGGGAAAAGCAGAATTCCAGGGAAGTTTTACAAGAGCAAAGTCCAGATGAGGTCTGGGGAACCGACAGGAAGAAGGTGAAGAGTCCAAGTTGTGGCAAAACAGAGTCCGAGTTAATGGAACAGAGAGAACTTTCTCAGTGATCCAAGGGCTGTCTTGTTTGGCCAATACAGTAGAGGGTGGGTGTCAATACCTTGGGGAGACACAGTGGTGGTCTAGGTGGACCATTAAGTAGCCTATTGCAGGTCCATGGAAGAAAAAATTAAAGAAACAATAAGTACTGGCACCAAGAACTACATACTGATGGAGTAGAAGTTGCACTTGTACCTCCTGTCCTAATTAGTAATATCTTAATAATGGCATAGGACAGGGCTTGCTGGTGGGGCCCAAAGTGGGCACTCAGTGGTAAAATCAACTGTCAGTTTTGGGGACACATCTAATATTTCTTGCAGAGATGCAATATTGGCTGTCGCCTTTGTATTTGTATATTCACAGAGGAGGTTAATAGCCTAGTTGGTAATGTTAAATACAAATAAAATGCAATCCACTGCTGCATCAGATGAGAGGAATCCCATTTTAGAATTCTCATCAACTTACAAGATCTTAATCACCATTTCTCAGAGAACTCAAAGTACTCACTGGTATAACTTCCCAATGTTTCAGGATAAAAAACTGGATTCCAGAGCAGTTAAATGGAATGATCTTGGTTACATAAACAATGATGTCACAGCCAGAACTTGAATGCAGACTTTAGCTCCCAAGATAGCCTTCTTCCCACTTGACATTTTCACCTCTCTATGGAATTTCTTCTATTAGCCCCCTTGTTCAGTTTAATTATGTTTGCATGATGTTGGTAGACTCAGCTCACTGGTGACACCTAATTATTTTTCTAAGGAAGAAAAATGATCACTCAAAACAGAGAACCCACTTACCGAAGCTCCATCAAAGTGACCTACATCCATTGTGATATTTGCAAAAACTGTCACACCACATAAGGTCAGCAAAGAACCCCAGCTTTGTTCTCTATATGGGGTTAGACATGCCCCCAGCCAAACTCCCAGACCTTGTGTCTTGATTTTAAAAGGCATTTAGCAGCAAGCTCTTCTTTGATCTGCGTGTTTTTATAACTACTGGCTTGTCTACATTTGAGATTGTTCCTTTTTAGTCACCTCCCTATAGGTACTGAATATTTTTCTGCAGCTTCCTGGATACCTAATGAACCTGCTTTTGGGCCAGGTGAAATATATTTTTGGAACATGATCACTCTGCACTTCTCAGGTCATGAATTTCTTTATTATTTGCCATGGCAGACGTTGCTACCCCAGAAGTTATTATCTATTCAATCTCGGTTCTAACCTGCAAGCAGATATGTCTGAGGAGCCAATTTATTACTGATGGAACAGCACTATGGAAGATGAGTTTGCTTGTTTAAAGAGATGAGTGGCATTGGCAACGCTATTAATTTTCAGAAATCTTGTACATGGGATTTTTTGGTAGCTATTAAAAAATCATGCATAGCAATGTTTCTATCTTTTATTGTACATTTGCTGAGACTATGCATCCATCATAGCTCATTCCTCTCTAAATGGGCTTGTCTTTCAGAATTGGTAGCCTGGCAGAGTTTTTGCTAAGCACTAACTTGTTAGACCAGAAGGCCATGCCATCTACATTTGGGTCTAGGTTTTGCCAGGAATGACCCGTGTGATGCCCTGTACATGTAATTTAGCCTCTGTGGGTATCCATTGCCTATCATCAATCCATTCACTTACTGGTTTAATTGCATTAGGCATATCCCCAGGCTTTCCAAACTGAAGATGATGTGGGATCAGGATAACACTGTGAAATTTTGCCTATAATATTAGCAAAAATTATACACACACACACACACACACACACACGAGTGTGTGTATATACACATATGCATGCATACATACACACATATGATGTGTACACATACATATATGATTAATCATACAACTTATTGAGTAAGATAGACCTAGGTTCCAACCTTGCTTACTGCTTGATTACACTAGGAACTTGGGTAAGCCAATTACCATCCCTGAATCTGTTTTTTGTTTACTCTATAAAAAAAAAAAACTATTTTGTATCAATAGTCTAATGATGTAATGATTAAATAACACTTTTAAAGCAATTAGCATAAGTCCTGGCACATAATAGTTGCTATTAATCTTAAATGATTATTAAGTATAACAATATTAATGATAAATATTTGAAGTGCCTTCCTTTGAAAATAGATGAGCTAATATTCAATAAAGGCAGGGCCACAGACATGCATGCAATTAACTGTAAAACCAGGCCAGGAAAGAAAAAATCTCAACATAAGGGGAAGAAAATGTACTCGGCTGGTGATCTCTAACCGAGGAGATCAAAGGAGATCACGTAAGGAAGTATAAATTGAGGCAGACTTTGAAGGATGGATTATTCAGGGCTCTTTGATTTCAAATGAGAGAAACTGAACTCCAACTAAGTTAAACCAAGAAAAGGAACATATTGGCTCGCAGAACTGGGGAGTCTAACTTCAGGCACAATTGGATCCAGGTGTTCAAACGAAGTTTTAAAGGCTCTGGCATCTTTTTTGGTTTCTGAGTTCTAAATCCCTCTGTGTGTCAGGAAAATCATGACATACTCAAGCTTAAAATCTTATGACTCACTATCCAAAGGAGAAGAGAGCCTTTCCCAGAATTTATATGGTACGTTATAGGGAAGACTATCATTGGCCTGTTTGGGTTAAGTGTCCTTCTTAGACTGATTGCTATGGCAGGGGAAAATGGAGTACTCTTGCAGGACAGCTTGGTTCCTGTGCCTAGCTCTGGGGTAAGAAGGTGGGTGCTGTGATTGACAGCCTCACCATGACCACCTGGAATGATGGCAGATGGTTACTCAAAGAAAAGTGGAGCTCTTGGAAGAAGAAGTAGGAAGTAGAAGAAGAGAAGCCTATAAGCCTAGGAGTTCTAAGATAACAGGTGTCTATTATAAGGGATACCCTAGGGAAGGTAGAGATCCAATACAAGGGAGATGCTCATATGAGGGAATATTACAATGAAAGCTATTGAGGAAGGAAAACTCACGTAGCAAGTAATTTACCATATATTCCACTAAACTAGACATTCTCACATGCCTTCCCTCAATTGATTAAACAATGCATGCTTCAGTGTAGACACTAATCAATTTTTGCTCCATGAGTGAATAAATGAATGGATGGATGGCTGAAGGAATACACTTTTCACTGAAAACCATTTTATTCCCATTTTATAGACAATGAAACTGACTTCGAGAAGTGCAGTGGCTTGTCTGAGACTATGCAGCTAAAGACTTAGAAATACTGGGTTTTATCTCAATTGTAATAGTTCTGACTCCATGTTGAGTTTTCCTGCCACCCTCTTACAACTTTCCCTCCTACAAATTGGTGCTCTTTCCCAGGTTGACTTGCAGAAACCTGAATCCTTGAGACTCATTGGCCAAATTTTATTTCCAACATATTTCTGTTGTTTTTCAGCCTTTTACGTAAGACTTTGAACTAAATTGCATTTGTATCCCAGTAACTCACAGACTTCTAGACATTTCAGAGTTGGAAGGGGCCTTAAGAGCCATGCAAACCAAAGTGTTACAGGATGTACAGCAAACTGTGGTTAAGTGACCACCATTCCCATGGAGAACTGAAGGGTGGGAAGCCGTGACCTCTCTTCTCTGTTCTGACTTACTGCTCTGACTACTCATGTTGTTTCTCCAAACGTGACTCTAACAAATGCCCAACGGGCTCGCCCTTGAATAGGGTGGTAGGATTTCAGAGAAATAATGAAAGAACATCAAGCCTCTCCCCCTAGTGCAAATACAGGAACACAGTTCCCCTGGGCATGGGGAGGCTGGTGCTCTCTGGGATGTGACGTATGTAACACCCACATTAAAAAATAACAAGATTGAAGACTGCCGTATTGCTTTACTGCCCCTGTACCAGCCACCTCTTCACATCCTAAATCCCTTTATCATTTAATAAAGACAGCCACCTGTTTGGCTGGAGGACTTAAGCCAGTAGGGCTGAAGTTGAGGGGATTGGGGATGGTGTGTGGACAGGGAACTGCTCTGTGTGTGGTCTCTCCCACTCTGCTTTCAGATTGTGCAACTTCCTCCTTCTCCCCTCCCATCCTCAACCCTAGGTTTTAAGGAAATCTTCACATTTTTTGCTGCTAACCATTAAGATTATGATTCCGTATCTCCAGCTTCAAATGAAGTTTAGGGAAACCTTGTGTGTTCTATTATTGGGAGTGTTTATGCAAGGATAATATATCCCCTCCCTTTCGCCCAAAACCCCTGGGTGCT
This sequence comes from Lemur catta, assembly GCF_020740605.2. NCBI lineage: Eukaryota > Metazoa > Chordata > Mammalia > Primates > Lemuridae > Lemur > Lemur catta. Next base: position 25,250,898 of record NC_059147.1, on the reverse strand, counting down.
TATTAAACATCCAGACTCTAGTAGCCCATGCCAAAGCTACTAAAATATAATCTTTCAGCATCCTAAACTATTTCAAAACTCCTTGGCAGATTCTTTTACAAGCTACAGTGTGAGAACTTTAGCCTCTCATTCCTTTGCATTTTTTTTTTCATTGTGGATCCTCTCACACAGCAAAACAGGTGGGAGAAACTCCTTGAGAAGCAGAAGGAGAGTAAGACGTGTGTCCAGGGGAAAGGGGGTGATGAAACAGGCTGCTTCCATAGACTCTCCGGCTAATCTGGGGACCAGAGGAGAACTCAAAAGTCAGCTGTCCTCCAGGGAAACCAGTATAGAGATTTCTCAAAGAACTAAGAATAGATCTACCATTCTATCCTGTAATCCACCCAAAGGAAAATAAGTTACTATATCGAAAAAGAGATACCTGCGCTCTTATGTTTATCACAGCACAATTCACAATCACAAAGTTATGAAATCAACCTAAGTGCTCATCAATCAATGAGTGGATAAAGAAAATATGGTATTTGTGTGTGTGTATACACACACCTATAAACACACACACATACACACACACACACACACATATATACTATGGAATACTACCCAGCCATAGTAAAGATCAAAATAATATCTTTTGCAGCAACTTAGATGGAACTGCAGACCATCATCCTAAGTGAAGTCCTCAGGAACAGAAATCCAAATGCCACACGCTCTCCCGTAGAAGTGGGAGCTAAGCTGTGGCTAACCATGGTGATACCAGGTAGCATAATAGACACTAGAGAATCTGAAGAGGGGAGAGTGGGAGGGGCGTGAGGGATGGAAAATTACCTACTGGGTCAATGTACATTATTCGGGTGATGCGTACACTAAAAGTCCAGACTTCACCACCATACAATTTATCCATGTAACAAAACTCCACCTGTACCTTCTAAATCTATTGCATTAAAAATAATTTAAAAAAAATAAAAGTCAGTTGTGGCACTGCCTTGTTTATGAGGGCAGAGGACTCACCAGTGATTTAGGACCAAAGCTCTCCTTATATGTATGGCGCATTTACCTAAAAATGTATTTTGCACCACATATTGACCTAGGTAATGTTTTTTAATTTTTAGGTCAAGACCCATTGTTGGGCATGAAATCAGTTTAGTGGATCTTGGCCGTCTTAAAATAAAAATAATAACTCATAATGATAATTGAAAACATCTGAAAGCATTTTGCATTGTATAAATAAGAATTCTTGCCTGAAAGCTCTATTTTGGGTGTTAGATGTGTGTGGCTGTGTCCTGGGTGGAGATGTTCCATCTATTTCTTACTATGGGTTGTGGTCAGAAAAGTTTGAGAATCACTGAACTAAGGAAAGTAGAGCGGCAGACAATTGGCTAAAAGTTTCCATGTTTTTACTTATTGTTCCCATTGCACAAATGGGAAGACTGAGGCTGAGATACAGTGGCACAGTCAGAACTCAGAAGTACTTTAACCACAGAGGCCAACTGGCTAAAGACAGAGGACCAGGGAGAACGTAAACAGCGTTGCATTGCCATAGGTCCCCCTAGGTCCTGATTCACCGTCTCTCTGTGTCGTTTAAATAACGTGACCTGCTAACCTTGTGCTCCTCATCCCGACTTTTACCCTGTGATGCCCACGTATACCATCGATGGGCAGTTCTGCACCGTAAAAGATCTCCACATCACTTGCTATGCAGCGTCCTGCTTCGAATGCTGTTTGACAGGAACTTGCGGGGAGTTGATAGAGTCTTGTTTGTTTTGCTTGTACTGAAGGTCAGAACCGAGATTCACTGCCCTCACTGGAGAACCGGCGTTAATATTCAGGTCCTCTCTCCGATTTCAAAGGCTCCTTGTTAAGGGCTCTCCCGGGGGCCTTCAATGGCAGCTTTGTTTACTGCCTTAAGAATCTCTTCAAAAAATTAACCGATACCTACTTAATACGTAAGACTCAGTTGGTGGCAAGCGACAGAAAACCAGACTCACACTGGTTTAAGCAGAGAGAAGAACTCTATTTTTTTTTTTTCAAGTAAATTAAGCACGAGGAGGAGAGCTGGCTAGTGTCAGGGTAGGTCTGAATGGGCACAAGCGATATAATCTGGAGAGGGTTCTCTCCCGCCACGTTTCAGCTCTGCTTCCCCTGTGTGGAATCCACTCTGGGAGGTGGTCTCCACTAACAGGAGATCGGGAGGGTTACCATGGCAGCCCCTGCTAAAACGTGAGAGTCTTGGATTTCCCTGAACGGACCACGTAATCTCTGTGGCTATACAGTGTGATGTGCTGATTGATAGAGCCCCACATAAAGACATGAGAGTGAACTAAGGGTGGATTCCCACACTCACCCCACTGGAATAATAGGAGCAGTCACTAAAGGCTAAGTGGATCCCAGGTGTCAAAAGTTCAGGCCCTGTGCTAGGGACCCTGGGGCAGGACACCCTTCTCTCGAAAAACCTACAATCATGAGTTCAGTCATTCAGGGGTCCCTATGTGTGTGTGTGTTTCCTATGTGCAGCTTCAGGGGCCGAGCACCATGAGAGATCTCTGGAGAAATAGCAAGCTTTCTTCATGAGGAAATCTGCAGTCTCACATCAGAGAAAAAAAAAAATTCATGCATATCATTAATAACTTAAATTTAATGAGGAAAAATTATAAAGTACAATTCATTCCTTGAACTGAGGGAGATTGTGGAAGGCAGAACATAAAAAGTTCAAGCCAAGAGTTTCAGCCCAGATCGGATTTGTATGTGATGAGAAGACACATCTACACAATCTACGTAGATCAAACAAGGACAGCAAGGGGAGGGAGGTGCAGGAGGCGGAAACATTTGGACATTTGGTCCATGCAGAGAGATGGTGTGGGGAAAGAGAAAGATCTGCAAAGGGAGGGGCTGGAGAACAGAACATCAGGCTATTGTGTTTAGACTTTGGAACTGATGTGGAGTTGATGCGGAGGAAGTCAAAGCTTTACAACAGAGCATACCAGGTATGTGTTAAAGATATCACCGTGACAGTTCTGACAATGATGGTCTGGAGGGGGAAATCTGAGAGGAGGGGGCATTGTTAATCCATACTAGAAATTAAAGGAGCATGAATTTAAAAGCAGTAGCAGAGATGAAAAAGAGGAGATGGTTACAATGATGACATTAGACACAGAGGTGTTAGCCTAGCAGTTCCTTTGACCCAGGCAGCATTGGCAGAGTTGTTCAGTCTCCACCTTTTATAATTGCAAAAAGCATGGTACGTTGCATGGCATGTTCTCAAGTGGAGTGAGTAGCTCTACCTTGTTTGTAAGCTGTTGTCCTGGTTTGCTTAAGATTGATTTCCAGTTGTAGAGGGAGGACAGGGGCAATTCCCAGGCATCGTGGGAAAACTGCTGCATATGCAAGTCAATGCTTTGAATTGAAAGGTTCCTGAAATTTGGAGCCAATCAGACCTGAGTTCAATCCCAATTCTTTTGGCCCAGTCAGCTACTCTTCTATCCTTCCTTGAAAATGGGTCTAATAAAACCAACATCTGAACATTATTGTAAAGTTTGAAAGAGACATGCATAAGCAGCTCACACTCAATGACTATTAATTAAATATTATATAATTCTTAGAGCAATACAAAAAGGAGACATTGACATACATTTTGCATTGTATTAAGGAGACCATTGATAGATGTATTATATATTGGAATAGCAACTCCCTTAATAGATGTCAAATAACATCTCTGTTATACAGATGTTTAAGGATTGAAGAAGAAATATACTGATTAATACCGCCCCCAAATGGGGGGATAAAGATGTAAGTATTATTATATATAATCCATTTGCTGGCCAGCACAATAAATTAGATTAAAGAAGGAATGAGATGCTCTCCCTCCAGGCTTAATGAAAGACGGGTTGATGGAGTAAGCTGGTTAGAGTTGAGCCTCCTCATACAGACATCTGCTACCAAACCATGTTTTTGTTTTGATCTTCTTTTTAGCATTATCATTATTATTATTATTAACCTTGATAGTGGCCCAACATTCTTGCTGCTGCATTTAGGTTCTAAAGATATAAAACAACCAACATGATATAGGTGTTATCCCAATGGCTAAACTATGAGAAAAGTGGACAATAAGACGGACCGGGCCAATTTATGGACAGGGTGTAAAAAAATTGCAATTCCTTAGTGTTATAGGGGAGGTTGGAGGCATCTCTGGCCTGGGGCTGGGGGTGCACTGAGAGCACAGGCTCATCCACCTTTCTAGGGAATAAAGGATATGGGGCTTCCGGCTTGCATTTTGCTTCTAAATGGCTTAAGTTTTTCTTTGCAAAGAGATTTTGCTACCAAGATTGTAGCTCCATTAAGACTTAATAGACATTCATGGGTCTTGGTGTTAAAATGCAATCTTTTATCTTGCTACAAAGATGTATAATAAATTTAATTCAAATTATCTCACACATATTTCCCTGTAAATTCTAACTTTCTTGTTGAAAGGGCTCATATTACTCTGTACTGGGTAAAATTGAATCAAACATCGTTTTCGATGGTCCATAAGTCCCTGAGTAGTCTGGCCTTAGCTGGCTTTTTCTACCTAATATTGCCCTACATTCCTGCTCATTTACTCTCCCATAGCAACGCTGACCTCCTTGCCTTTCCTTCTGCTGCAAGACCTTTGCACACGCTGTTCCCTCTGCCTGAACATTTCTCTCCACCCTCACCCCTTTGTCATTGTCAACGACTCTCACACAACTCCGGGTACGTCCTCTATATAATTATTGCTGAGTATGCTGAGCTAATCTGCTTACTTTTGAAAGTAGCCCAAACTGAACATTTACATGGCCAGGAAATTTCTATGTGTTCAAGTTATGAAAACCTTTGATCCTTATTATACCAACATGGAGTAGGTAACATAATTAATACCCATGTTTAGGCCAAGAAACTGAGATATACAGAAGTGAGGTCATCTACCTAAGGCCTGATAGCTTGCTAGTGAGTAGAGGGTCTAGGATTTGAAACCAGGAAGTCTTGATTCAGCGTCTATGCTCTTAACTACAATCCGATATGCCTCTCAGCCCTACTTATCTCTTACAATTTAAAATAAAAGTTTCAGGGATTATTGTACCTGCATGAATTATTTCATTGTGTTCTTATTTAAAACACACACACACACACACACACACACACACGCACCATGATGCACAAATTTGGCTTTTCCTGATAAGCTAACACATATCTACTAACCAACCAATAACTAACACATAACTAACTATATATCAGGCATAGTTCTGTTCAAATTAATATTCATAATCCAGAACTCACAGGCAGGTTAAAAAAAAAACCAAAAAAACGAAGAACAGAATTCACTGAAGAGTTTCAAATGACTATAGCCCGATAAGCAAATGTTCAGCCTTACTACTCATTAATGAAATAAGATACCATTTCCTACCTCTCTAATTAGCAAGGATTAAAAAATAAATAATACCCAACTGTTGGCAGGAGTACAGGGAAAGGACTTTGTCATACATTAGCGGTGGGAGGAAAAATGTTTACAGCCTCAGTGCAATGCAAATTTGGCAACATGTATCCAACGACTGAAAGTTTGCTTTGGCCTTTGATCCAAAAAAAATCACTTCTAATAAATAAATTTGAAAAATTGTAAAGCGTCAGACTAAGATTTGGGCTGAGAAATTTTCACAGGAGGACTGTATGTGTGTGTGTGTGTGTATGCATGTGTAAACAAAATAAAATGATGATGATAATGTAAATATCTAACTATAGCCAGCCAGTCATCAAACATACATTGAGTGACTACTACGTGTAATACCCGAAAGTACCGGGAGGTATGAGCATGAGTGATGAGGTGGGGCATGATGTTTTACCTTCTTGGGTCTTTACCTCGTAGGACTGGTAAAGTAGGTACTGTTAAACCCACAGTGGGGAATGATAATTAACTATGGCTGTACTATTATAATGAGGAGATCCAAAAGCAGGATTTGGGGAGAATATTTAAATAATGGTGATTGAAGACCTGCGAAAGAGAATGGTGGTAGAATTAGATAGTAAATGTGTCTAATTTTGCATAAAATGGATAACATATAGTACATATAAATACATAAGCAAACATACAGAGAAAGGAAACCATAGATAGGAAATTACCAAAATGTTAATAATGATTATCACTAGGAAGTGGAACTATGGAAATTTTTCTTGGTTTTGCCCATAAATTTCTACTATGCAACAGCTTATCCCTATTATTTTATAATATTCTCACCACCATCCCACTGCCAGTTTGCACAGGAGAAAGCTGGGACTCCAAGGGCATAGGCAACTTGCCTAAGGTCCCACAGATAAAGAGGCAGAGGCGGTTCACAGCAGGAGTGAAAAGTATTCTAGTGGAATGTTATTTTCAGGTTTATATTCCTTGTAGGAAATGGTTTATTGCCTTTTTCACTGCCTTTGTCTTTGATTTTTAAATTCTAAATTAAGTCATTGGTACTCATTTGACAGACTGTTAGGCATGTGTCTCTGTCATAAGTCAGTGTTGTAAACTGACTTTTAAATTACCAAATAGTAACCTTGGTTTCAGAAATCGGTTGAGAGTGTGTGTGTGTGTTTGTGTGAGAGAGAGACAGAGAGAGAGATTTCATTTGTTCATACTACAGTTTTATTGTCCAATAATAATTCTGCTGGAACCAGTCTCCGCTGTTTATAGACGAAGAAATAGAGGAACAGGGAAGAAAGAATAGAGAGGATTTGCTGTTAATTACAAAACTATCCTCCAGACACTGTGCTGGGCACTTTATATACAGTCTCTTAACATATTGCCCTTGCTCACTTTTTGCAGAAAAGGAAACCCTGAAAGCTTGGAGAGGTTCAGAGGCATCGCCACGGTTTTGAATTTGTCAACATTAGAAGCTAGATTCAAATTCAGGTCTGTCTGGGTCTCAAGCCAATGCTCAGAGAGGTTAAGTGAGCTGCAATCTACGCTTCCTAACTTCCATTCTTACGTGGGTCCTAAGACCCCTTCCTTTCCGTAACTCTGCAGCAGAGAAAAGAGTGATCCCATCCTCCCCTCATCTGCTAACTACCCTGTTTGGAGACACTGCTTCCATCTGGGCCCCATTGTGAAGGCATGTCATTAATGAGACGCTGGGAAAAAGCAGGCTTTCTCCCATGGCTCTGCTACAAGCTGCCTAATTGGGATTTATGGGTGGCCGTGATAAAATTTCTGCATAATAAAATCTTGAGATTTCTCTTGAACTCTTAAATAATGGCCACGCAAAGCTTCAACGACTGAATGCATAGGTCAAATAAGCCTTGCAAGTGTGTATGTGCTTGTGTGTGTGCTTTGCTTGTGTGTGCTGGGGGCAGGAGAGGAAGGTTGTTTACACAAATTAGACTACTATGAAAGTCTATGGCCTCAAGCAATGTCTGCTTTTGCTAATTCAGACCCGAAGTGGATTCTGTTGAGACATTCCACCCATCATTGTAGAAGAGCCACTCACCACATCTGGAGCTTGGTGGCTTATTTCCCGAAGTGTCATTCTCACCTCTGATTGCTGAGTCTGATATGTCACCCTCTGAGCCCAGCACAAGTGGCACAATCCCAGTTGAATGCCATCACTTGCTCTTCTTCAGTGACACTGATAAATATAAACAACAATGATGACTGCAACAAAAAAGATGGATAATGGTGATGCATCATCCTTGACTAGCGCTAAGTAGGTATGGAAAAGCCTTTTTATTAATTAAACTCATATCATCCAGCCACGCAAGAAGATAACTAGAAACGATCTCCTTTTGTAGCTGCGAGAAGCAAAGCTCAGAGAATGGGAGTGACACGCTAAAGGCCAGGGAGCAAATGCATGGCAGATCCAGATGTATATGCAGTTGTTTTCTGCAAGCAGTCTGCCACCATTACTTAAGACTGTTAATCGCATGCATTTATTAAAATGTTTGTTTCGATTATATATAAACAGAAACAACACAAACCATTAAACAGAGAATCTAGAAAGCCTTAAGGAAAAGAAACCACATGAGCTTGGTTTGATCAGCACAGAGTATTCCAGAAAGTTAGAGTGCGGAGATGTTGCAAGTGATGATTAAAGGCAAGAATGTGCTTGACACATATAAACAAGTCTGTGTTGCTAGAACTTATGATATTATTGATATTCTCTCCCCAAAGTAGCTTTCCTGGTCTACTAATGTCAAAATCATATACCCAGTCACTCAGATCAAAATGCTAGGAGTCATTCTCAATTTCCCTTTTCATTCTAGCCCACGTCTAAACCATTGCCACCCACTACTAACCCTCTGGCCAAGCCACAACCGTTTCTGACTTCTAAGACAGCAGAGCCTCCTGGCCTTCGCCACCTGGCCTCACACTCTGCCCTCCATGGGATTCTGAGATGGCATTTCTAACGGGTAGCCCAGACAGCTCTACTCTCCTCCTGAAGACCCTCCAATACAGTTGACGGTATTATGCAATTTGTGTTCATTTTAGGTGACGTTAGTCATGACATTAGTGTTACCCTTTAAAAAGAGTTGTATTTAGAATATCTAAAGTAGGAATATTTAATGATGACATTTTATAATATCTGGGCTTTGCTTCAGAGGGGGTGGAGAAAGCGAATGGGAAAATGAATACACAAAATTGTTCATGAAAAGCCTGGTGATTAATTACATGAACACAGGGCAATTTATTATACCATTTTTGCAACTCAAATGTGAAATTGTCCATTAAAAAGAGTTTAAAGAAAAAAACTTGATGGATTGCCATTGAAACCAGAATAAAATACAAATTCCCAGCCATGGCCTCCAAAGCCGTGCATGATCTGGCCTCTGCCTGCTTCTCATGAGTCTTACGCTCCTTCGTCCTCAT